>NC_086104.1:112044215-112344215 GCF_963921235.1 Mobula hypostoma
CCTCATATATATCTCCAACATACTGACCCTCCCGTATAACTCCAACATACTGACCCTCGTGTATAACTCCAACATACTGACCCTCACGTATAACTCCAACATACTGACCCTCCCGTATAACTCCAACATACTGACCCTCCCGTATAACTCCAACATACTGACCCTCACATATATCTCCAACATACTGACCCTCCCGTATAACTCCAACATACTGACCCTCCCGTATAACTCCAACATACTGACCCTCGCATATAACTCCAACATACTGACCCTCACATATATCTCCAACATACTGACCCTCCCGTATAACTCCAACATACTGACCCTCACGTATAACTATAACATACTGACCCTCACAAATATCTCCAACATACTGACCCTCCCATATAACTCCAACATACTGACCCTCACATATATCTCCAACATACTGACCCTCCCGTATAACTCCAACATACTGACCCTCACGTATAACTCCAACATACTGACCCTCACATATATCTCCAACATACTGACCCTCCCGTATAACTCCAACATACTGACCCTCACGTATATCTCCAACATACTGACCCTCACGTATATCTCCAACATACTGACCCTCCCGTATAACTCCAACATACTGACCCTCACATATATCTCCAACATACTGACCCTCCCGTATAACTCCAACATACTGACCCTCACATATATCTCCAACATACTGACCCTCCCATATAACTCCAACATACTGACCCTCACGTATATCTCCAACATACTGACCCTCCCGTATAACTCCAACATACTGACCCTCCCGTATAACTCCAACATACTGACCCTCACATATATCTCCAACATACTGACCCTCCCGTATAACTCCAACATACTGACCCTCCCGTATAACTCCAACATACTGACCCTCACATATATCTCCAACATACTGACCCTCCCGTATAACTCCAACATACTGACCCTCACGTACATCTCCAACATACTGACCCTCACGTATATCTCCAACATACTGACCCTCCCGTATAACTCCAACAGACTGACCCTCACGTATAACTCCAACATACTGACCCTCACATATATCTCCAACATACTGACCCTCCCGTATAACTCCAACATACTGACCCTCACGTATATCTCCAACATACTGACCCTCACATATAACTCCAACATACTGACCCTCACATATATCTCCAACATACTGACCCTCACATATAACTCCAACATACTGACCCTCTCATATAACTCCAACATACTGACCCTCGCGTATAACTCCAACATACTGACCCTCACATATATCTCCAACATACTGACCCTCCCGTATAACTCCAACATACTGACCCTCACGTATATCTCCAACATACTGACCCTCACATATATCTCCAACATACTGACCCTCCCGTATAACTCCAACATACTGACCCTCACATATATCTCCAACATACTGACCCTCCCGTATAACTCCAACATACTGACCCTCCCGTATAACTCCAACATACTGACCCTCACATATATCTCCAACATACTGACCCTCCCGTATAACTCCAACATACTGACCCTCCCGTATAACTCCAACATACTGACCCTCACATATATCTCCAACATACTGACCCTCCCGTATAACTCCAACATACTGACCCTCACGTATATCTCCAACATACTGACCCTCCCGTATATCTCCAACATACTGACCCTCCCGTATAACTCCAACATACTGACCCTCACGTATAACTATAACATACTGACCCTCACAAATATCTCCAACATACTGACACTCCCATATAACTCCATCATACTGACCCTCACGTATATCTCCAACATACTGACCCTCACATATATCTCCAACATACTGACCCTCCCGTATAACTCCAACATACTGACCCTCCCGTATAACTCCAACATACTGACCCTCACGTATATCTCCAACATACTGACCCTCCCATATAACTCCAACATACTGACCCTCCCATATAACTCCAACATACTGACCCTCACATATATCTCCAACATACTGACCCTCCCGTATAACTCCAACATACTGACCCTCACATATATCTCCAACATACTGACCCTCCCGTATAACTCCAACATACTGACCCTCCCGTATAACTCCAACATACTGACCCTCCCGTATAACTCCAACATACTGACCCTCCCGTATAACTCCAACATACTGACCCTCCCGTATAACTCCAACATACTGACCCTCGCATATAACTCCAACATACTGACCCTCACATATATCTCCAACATACTGACCCTCCCGTATAACTCCAACATACTGACCCTCACGTATATCTCCAACATACTGACCCTCACATATATCTCCAACATACTGACCCTCCCGTATAACTCCAACATACTGACCCTCGCATATAACTCCAACATACTGACCCTCGCATATAACTTCAACATACTGACCCTCACATATATCTCCAACATACTGACCCTCCCATATAACTCCAACATACTGACCCTCACATATATCTCCAACATACTGACCCTCCCGTATAACTCCAACATACTGACCCTCACATATATCTCCAACATACTGACCCTCCCGTATAACTCCAACATACTGACCCTCACGTATAACTATAACATACTGACCCTCACAAATATCTCCAACATACTGACCCTCCCGTATAACTCCAACATACTGACCCTCACGTATATCTCCAACATACTGACCCTCACGTATATCTCCAACATACTGACCCTCCCGTATAACTCCAACATACTGACCCTCACATATATCTCCAACATACTGACCCTCACGTATATCTCCAACATACTGACCCTCACATATATCTCCAACATACTGACCCTCCCATATAACTCCAACATACTGACCCTCACGTATATCTCCAACATACTGACCCTCCCGTATAACTCCAACATACTGACCCTCCCGTATAACTCCAACATACTGACCCTCACATATATCTCCAACATACTGACCCTCCCGTATAACTCCAACATACTGACCCTCACGTATAACTACAACATACTGACCCTCACATATATCTCCAACATACTGACCCTCCCGTATAACTCCAACATACTGACCCTCACGTATATCTCCAACATACTGACCCTCACGTATATCTCCAACATACTGACCCTCCCGTATAACTCCAACAGACTGACCCTCACGTATAACTATAACATACTGACCCTCACAAATATCTCCAACATACTGACCCTCCCATATAACTCCAACATACTGACCCTCACGTATATCTCCAACATACTGACCCTCCCATATAACTCCAACATACTGACCCTCACATATATCTCCAACATACTGACCCTCTTATATAACTCCAACATACTGACCCTCGCGTATAACTCCAACATACTGACCCTCCCGTATAACTCCAACATACTGACCCTCACATATATCTCCAACATACTGACCCTCCCGTATAACTCCAACATACTGACCCTCACGTATAACTATAACATACTGACCCTCACATATATCTCCAACATACTGACCCTCCCGTATAACTCCAACATACTGACCCTCACATATATCTCCAACATACTGACCCTCCCGTATAACTCCAACATACTGACCCTCCCGTATAACTCCAACATACTGACCCTCACATATATCTCCAACATACTGACCCTCCCGTATAACTCCAACATACTGACCCTCCCGTATAACTCCAACATACTGACCCTCACATATATCTCCAACATACTGACCCTCCCGTATAACTCCAACATACTGACCCTCACGTATATCTCCAACATACTGACCCTCACGTATATCTCCAACATACTGACCCTCCCGTATAACTCCAACATACTGACATTCACGTATAACTATAACATACTGACCCTCACAAATATCTCCAACATACTGACCCTCCCATATAACTCCAACATACTGACCCTCACGTATATCTCCAACATACTGACCCTCACATATATCTCCAACATACTGACCCTCCCGTATATCTCCAACATACTGACCCTCCCGTATAACTCCAACATACTGACCCTCACGTATATCTCCAACATACTGACCGTCGCATATAACTCCAACATACTGACCCTCGCATATAACTCCAAGATACTGACACTCACATATATCTCCAACATACTGACCCTCCCGTATAACTCCAACATACTGACCCTCACATATATCTCCAACATACTGACCCTCACATATAACTCCAACATACTGACCCTCCCGTATAACTCCAACATACTGACCCTCCCGTATAACTCCAACATACTGACCCTCCCGTATAACTCCAACATACTGACCCTCCCGTATAACTCCAACATACTGACCCTCACATATAACTCCAACATACTGACCCTCACATATATCTCCAACATACTGACCCTCCGTATAACTCCAACATACTGACCCTCACGTATATCTCCAACATACTGACCCTCACATATATCTCCAACATACTGACCCTCCCGTATAACTCCAACATACTGACCCTCGCATATAACTCCAACATACTGACCCTCGCATATAACTCCAACATACTGACCCTCACATATATCTCCAACATACTGACCCTCCCGTATAACTCCAACATACTGACCCTCACATATATCTCCAACATACTGACCCTCCCGTATAACTCCAACATACTGACCCTCACGTATAACTATAACATACTGACCCTCACATATATCTCCAACATACTGACCCTCCCGTATAACTCCAACATACTGACCCTCACGTATAACTCCAACATACTGACCCTCCCATATATCTCCAACATACTGACCCTCACATATAACTCCAACATACTGACCCTCCCGTATAACTCCAACATACTGACCCTCACGTATAACTCCAACATACTGACCCTCACAAATATCTCCAACATACTGACCCTCCCATATAACTCCAACATACTGACCCTCACATATATCTCCAACATACTGACCCTCCCGTATAACTCCAACATACTGACCCTCGCGTATAACTCCAACATACTGACCCTCACGTATATCTCCAACATACTGACCCTCGCATATAACTCCAACATACTGACCCTCACATATATCTCCAACATACTGACCCTCGCATATAACTCCAACATACTGACCCTCCTGTATAACTCCAACATACTGACCCTCACGTATAACTCCAACATACTGACCCTCACATATATCTCCAACATACTGACCGTCCCGTATAACTCCAACATACTGACCCTCGCATATAACTCCAAGATACTGACACTCACATATATCTCCAACATACTGACCCTCCCGTATAACTCCAACATACTGACCCTCACGTATAACTCCAACATACTGACCCTCACATATATCTCCAACATACTGACCCTCCCGTATAACTCGAACATACTGACCCTCCCGTATAACTCTAACGTACTGACCCTCGCATATTACTCCAACATACTGACCCTCACATATATCTCCAACATACTGACCCTCCCGTATAACTCCAACATACTGACCCTCACATATAACTCCAACATACTGACCCTCCCGTATAACTCCAACATACTGACCCTCACATATATCTCCAACATACTGACCCTCCCGTATAACTCCAACATACTGACCCTCACGTATATCTCCAACATACTGACCCTCACATATATCTCCAACATACTGACCCTCCCGTATAACTCCAACATACTGACCCTCACATATATCTCCAACATACTGACCCTCCCGTATAACTCCAACATACTGACCCTCACATATATCTCCAACATACTGACCCTCCCGTATAACTCCAACATACTGACCCTCACATATATCTCCAACATACTGACCCTCCCGTATAACTCCAACATACTGACCCTCCCGTATAACTCCAACATACTGACCCTCACATATATCTCCAACATACTGACCCACCCGTATAACTCAAACATACTGACCCTCACATATATCTCCAACATACTGACCCTCACATATATCTCCAACATTCTGACCCTCGCGTATAACTCCAACATACTGACCCTCCCGTATAACTCCAACATACTGACCCTCACATATATCTCCAACATACTGACCCTCCCGTATAACTCCAACATACTGACCCTCCCGTATAACTCCAACATACTGACCCTCACGTATATCTCCAACATACTGACCCTCACATATAACTCCAACATACTGACCCTCACATATATCTCCAACATACTGACCCTCCCGTATAACTCCAACATACTGACCCTCACATATATCTCCAACATACTGACCCTCCCGTATAACTCCAACATACTGACCCTCACATATATCTCCAACATACTGACCCTCCCGTATAACTCCAACATACTGACCCTCCCGTATAACTCCAACATACTGACCCTCACATATATCTCCAACATACTGACCCACCCGTATAACTCAAACATACTGACCCTCACATATATCTCCAACATACTGACCCTCACATATATCTCCAACATTCTGACCCTCCCGTATAACTCCAACATACTGACCCTCCCGTATAACTCCAACATACTGACCCTCACATATATCTCCAACATACTGACCCTCCCGTATAACTCCAACATACTGACCCTCCCGTATAACTCCAACATACTGACCCTCACGTATATCTCCAACATACTGACCCTCACATATAACTCCAACATACTGACCCTCACATATATCTCCAACATACTGACCCACCCGTATAACTCCAACATACTGACCCTCCCGTATAACTCCAACATACTGACCCTCACATATATCTCCAACATACTGACCCTCCCGTATAACTCCAACATACTGACCCTCACATATATCTCCAACATACTGACCCTCCCGTATAACTCCAACATACTGACCCTCCCGTATAACTCCAACATACTGACCCTCACGTATATCTCCAACATACTGACCCTCACATATATCTCCAACATACTGACCCTCCCGTATAACTCCAACATACTGACCCTCACATATATCTCCAACATACTGACCCTCCCGTATAACTCCAACATACTGACCCTCACATATATCTCCAACATACTGACCCTCCCGTATAACTCCAACATACTGACCCTCGTGTATAACTCCAACATACTGACCCTCACATATATCTCCAACATACTGACCCTCCCGTATAACTCCAACATACTGACCCTCCCGTATAACTCTAACGTACTGACCCTCGCATATTACTCCAACATACTGACCCTCACATATATCTCCAAAGTTCTGACCCTCCCGTATAACTCCAACATACTGACCCTCCCGTATAACTCCAACATACTGACCCACACATATAACTCCAACATACTGACCGTCCCATATAACTACAACATACTGACGCTCACATATATCTCCAACATACTGACCCTCACGTATAACTCCAACATACTGACCCTCACATATATCTCCAACATTCTGACCCTCCCGTATAACTCCAACATACTGACCCTCCCGTATAACTCCAACATACTGACCCTCACATATATCTCCAACATACTGACCCTCCCGTATAACTCCAACATACTGACCCTCACATATATCTCCAACATACTGACCCTCCCGTATAACTCCAACATACTGACCCTCCCGTATAACTCCAACATACTGACCCTCGCATATAACTCCAACATACTGACCCTCACATATATCTCCAACATACTGACCCTCCCATATAACTCCAACATACTGACCCTCACATATATCTCCAACATACTGACCCTCCCGTATAACTCCAACATACTGACCCTCACGTATAACTCCAACATACTGACCCTCACGTATATCTCCAACATACTGACCCTCGCATATAACTCCAACATACTGACCCTCACATATATCTCCAACATACTGACCCTCGCATATAACTCCAACATACTGACCCTCCTGTATAACTCCAACATACTGACCCTCACGTATAACTCCAACATACTGACCCTCACATATATCTCCAACATACTGACCCTCCCGTATAACTCCAACATACTGACCCTCACGTATAACTCCAACATACTGACCCTCACATATATCTCCAACATACTGACCCTCCCGTATAACTCCAACATACTGACCCTCACGTATAACTATAACATACTGACCCTCACAAATATCTCCAACATACTGACCCTCCCATATAACTCCAACATACTGACCCTCCCGTATAACTCCAACATACTGACCCTCGCATATAACTCCAACATACTGACCCTCACATATATCTCCAACATACTGACCCTCCCGTATAACTCCAACATACTGACCCTCACATATAACTCCAACATACTGACCCTCCCGTATAACTCCAACATACTGACCCTCACATATATCTCCAACATACTGACCCTCCCGTATAACTCCAACATACTGACCCTCACATATATCTCCAACATACTGACCCTCACATATATCTCCAACATACTGACCCTCCCGTATAACTCCAACATACTGACCCTCCCGTATAACTCCAACATACTGACCCTCACGTATAACTCCAACATACTGACCCTCACAAATATCTCCAACATACTGACCCTCCCATATAACTCCAACATACTGACCCTCACGTATATCTCCAACATACTGACCCTCACATATAACTCCAACATACTGACCCTCACATATATCTCCAACATACTGACCCTCCCGTATAACTCCAACATACTGACCCTCACATATATCTCCAACATACTGACCCTCCCGTATAACTCCAACATACTGACCCTCACATATATCTCCAACATACTGACCCTCCCGTATAACTCCAACATACTGACCCTCCCGTATATCTCCAACATACTGAAACTCCCGTATAACTCCAACATACTGACCCTCGCATATAACTCCAACATACTGACCCTCACATATATCTCCAACATACTGACCCTCCCGTATAACTCCAACATACTGACCCTCACGTATAACTCCAACATACTGACCCTCACATATATCTCCAACATACTGACCCTCCCGTATAACTCCAACATACTGACCCTCGTATATAACTCCAACATACTGACCCTCACATATATCTCCAACATACTGACCCTCCCGTATAACTCCAACATACTGACCCTCACGTATAACTCCAACATACTGACCCTCGCATATAACTCCAACATACTGACCCTCATGTATATCTCCAACATACTGACCCTCACATATAACTCCAACATACTGACCCTCGCGTATAACTCCAACATACTGACCCTCACGTATATCTCCAACATACTGACCCTCCCGTATAACTCCAACATACTGACCCTCCCGTATAACTCCAACATACTGACCCTCACATATATCTCCAACATACTGACCCTCCCGTATAACTCCAACATACTGACCCTCACGTATAACTCCAACATACTGACCCTCCCGTATAACTCCAACATACTGACCCTCACATATATCTCCAACATACTGACCCTCCCGTATAACTCCAACATACTGACCCTCCCATATAACTCCAACATACTGACCCTCACGTACATCTCCAACATACTGACCCTCACATATATCTCCAACATACTGACCCTCACATATAACTCCAACATACTGACCCTCACATATAACTCCAACATACTGACCCTCACGTATATCTCCAACATACTGACCCTCCCGTATAACTCCAACATACTGACCCTCCCGTATAACTCCAACATACTGACCCTCACATATATCTCCAACATACTGACCCTCCCGTATAACTCCAACATACTGACCCTCCCGTATAACTCCAACATACTGACCCTCCCGTATAACTCCAACATACTGACCCTCCCGTATAACTCCAACATACTGACCCTCGCATATAACTCCAACATACTGACCCTCACATATATCTCCAACATACTGACCCTCCCATATAACTCCAACATACTGACCCTCACATATATCTCCAACATACTGACCCTCCCGTATAACTCCAACATACTGACCCTCCCGTATAACTCCAACATACTGACCCTCACGTATATCTCCAACATACTGACCCTCGCATATAACTCCAACATACTGACCCTCACATATATCTCCAACATACTGACCCTCGCATATAACTCCAACATACTGACCCTCCCGTATAACTCCAACATACTGACCCTCCCGTATAACTCCAACATACTGACCCTCACATATATCTCCAACATACTGACCCTCCCGTATAACTCCAACATACTGACCCTCCCGTATAACTCCAACATACTGACCCTCACATATATCTCCAACATACTGACCCTCCCGTATAACTCCAACATACTGACCCTCCCGTATAACTCCAACATACTGACCCTCACATATATCTCCAACATACTGACCCTCCCGTATAACTCCAACATACTGACCCTCACGTATATCTCCAACATACTGACCCTCACATATATCTCCAACATACTGACCCTCACATATATCTCCAACATACTGACCCTCCCGTATAACTCCAACATACTGACCCTCACATATATCTCCAACATACTGACCCTCCCGTATAACTCCAACATACTGACCCTCACATATATCTCCAACATACTGACCCTCCCATATAACTCCAACATACTGACCCTCCCGTATATCTCCAACATACTGACCCTCCCGTATAACTCCAACATACTGACCCTCGCATATAACTCCAACATACTGACCCTCACATATATCTCCAACATACTGACCCTCCCGTATAACTCCAACATACTGACCCTCACGTATAACTCCAACATACTGACCCTCACAAATATCTCCAACATACTGACCCTCCCGTATAACTCCAACATACTGACCCTCACGTATATCTCCAACATACTGACCCTCACATATATCTCCAACATACTGACCCTCCCGTATAACTCCAACATACTGACCCTCACGTATAACTCCAACATACTGACCCTCACATATAACTCCAACATACTGACCCTCACGTATATCTCCAACATACTGACCCTCACATATAACTCCAACATACTGACCCTCCCGTATAACTCCAACATACTGACCCTCACGTATATCTCCAACATACTGACCCTCACGTATAACTCCAACATACTGACCCTCACATATATCTCCAACATACTGACCCTCCCGTATAACTCCAACATACTGACCCTCACGTATATCTCCAACATACTGACCCTCCCGTATAACTCCAACATACTGACCCTCCCGTATAACTCCAACATACTGACCCTCACATATATCTCCAACATACTGACCCTCCCGTATAACTCCAACATACTGACCCTCACATATAACTCCAACATACTGACCCTCACGTATATCTCCAACATACCGACCCTTGTAAATATCTCCAACATACTGACCCTCACATATAACTCCAACATACTGACCCTCACATATAACTCCAACATACTGACCCTCACGTATATCTCCAACATACTGACCCTCCCGTATAACTCCAACATACTGACCCTCCCGTATAACTCCAACATACTGACCCTCACATATATCTCCAACATACTGACCCTCCCGTATAACTCCAACATACTGACCCTCCCGTATAACTCCAACATACTGACCCTCACATATATCTCCAACATACTGACCCTCCCATATAACTCCAACATACTGACCCTCACGTATAACTCCAACATACTGACCCTCACATATATCTCCAACATACTGACCCTCCCGTATAACTCCAACATACTGACCCTCCCGTATAACTCCAACATACTGACCCTCCCGTATAACTCCAACATACTGACCCTCACATATATCTCCAACATTCTGACCCTCCCGTATAACTCAAACATACAGACCCTCACATATAACTCCAACATACTGACCCTCCCGTATAACTCCAACATACTGACCCTCACATATATCTCCAACATACTGACCCTCCCGTATAACTCAAACATACTGACCCTCACATATAACTCCAAAATACTGACCCTCCCATATAACTCCAACATACTGACGCTCACATATATCTCCAACATACTGACCCTCACGTATAACTCCAACATACTGACCCTCGCGTATAACTCCAACATACTGACCCTCACGTATATCTCCAACATACTGACCCTCACATATATCTCCAACATACTGACCCTCCCGTATAACTCCAACATACTGACCCTCACATATATCTCCAACATACTGACCCTCCCGTATAACTCCAACATACTGACCCTCCCGTATAACTCCAACATACTGACCCTCACATATATCTCCAACATACTGACCCTCCCGTATAACTCCAACATACTGACCCTCACGTATAACTATAACATACTGACCCTCACAAATATCTCCAACATACTGACCCTCCCATATAACTCCAACATACTGACCCTCACGTATATCTCCAACATACTGACCCTCCCGTATATCTCCAACATACTGACCCTCCCGTATAACTCCAACATACTGACCCTCACATATATCTCCAACATACTGACCCTCCCGTATAACTCCAACATACTGACCCTCACGTATATCTCCAACATACTGACCCTCGCATATAACTCCAACATACTGACCCTCACATATATCTCCAACATACTGACCCTCACATATAACTCCAACATACTGACCCTCACGTATATCTCCAACATACTGACCGTCGCGTATAACTCCAATATACTGACTCTCGCATATAACTCCAAGATACTGACACTCACATATATCTCCAACATACTGACCCTCCCGTATAACTCCAACATACTGACCCTCACGTATAACTCCAACATACTGACCCTCGCATATAACTCCAACATACTGACCCTCACATATATCTCCAACATACTGACCCTCCCGTATAACTCCAACATACTGACCCTCACATATATCTCCAACATACTGACCCTCCCGTATAACTCCAACATACTGACCCTCGTGTATAACTCCAACATACTGACCCTCACGTATATCTCCAACATACTGACCCTCACATATATCTCCAACATACTGACCCTCCCATATAACTCCAACATACTGACCCTCACATATATCTCCAACATACTGACCCTCCCGTATAACTCCAACATACTGACCCTCACATATATCTCCAACATACTGACCCTCCCGTATAACTCCAACATACTGACCCTCCCGTATAACTCCAACATACTGACCCTCACATATATCTCCAACATACTGACCCTCCCGTATAACTCCAACATACTGACCCTCCCGTATAACTCCAACATACTGACCCTCACATATATCTCCAACATACTGACCCTCCCGTATAACTCCAACATACTGACCCTCACGTATATCTCCAACATACTGACCCTCCCGTATAACTCCAACATACTGACCCTCCCGTATAACTCCAACATACTGACCCTCACATATATCTCCAACATACTGACCCTCCCGTATAACTCCAACATACTGACCCTCCCGTATAACTCCAACATACTGACCCTCACATATATCTCCAACATTCTGACCCTCCCGTATAACTCCAACATACTGACCCTCCCGTATAACTCCAACATACTGACCCTCACATATAACTCCAACATACTGACCCTCGTGTATAACTCCAACATACTGACCCTCACATATATCTCCAACATACTGACCCTCCCGTATAACTCCAACATACTGACCCTCACATATATCTCCAACATACTGACCCTCACATATATCTCCAACATACTGACCCTCACATATATCTCCAACATACTGACCCTCACGTATAACTCCAACATACTGACCCTCGCGTATAACTCCAACATACTGACCCTCACATATATCTCCAACATACTGACCCTCCCGTATAACTCCAACATACAGACCCTCACGTATATCTCCAACATACTGACCCTCACATATATCTCCAACATACTGACACTCACATACATCTCCAACATACTGACCCTCGCATATAACTCCAATATACTGACCCTGGCATATACCTTCAACATACTGACCCTCCGGTATAACTGCTAAATACTAACCGTCCCGTATAACTCCAACATGTTGACTCTCCCGTATAACTCCAAGATACTGACCCTCACATATATCTCCAACATACTGACCCTCCCGTATAACTCCAACATACTGACCCTCGCATATAACTCCAACATACTGACCCTCACATATATCTCCAACATACTGACCCTCCCGTATAACTCCAA
The DNA here is from genome assembly GCF_963921235.1 of Mobula hypostoma. Lineage (NCBI taxonomy): Eukaryota > Metazoa > Chordata > Chondrichthyes > Myliobatiformes > Myliobatidae > Mobula > Mobula hypostoma. The sequence continues at coordinate 112,058,273 of NC_086104.1, forward strand.
CATACTGACCCTCACGTATATCTCCAACATACTGACCCTCACATATATCTCCAACATACTGACCCTCCCGTATAACTCCAACATACTGACCCTCACATATATCTCCAACATACTGACCCTCACATATATCTCCAACATACTGACCCTCCCGTATAACTCCAACATACTGACCCTCACGTATAACTCCAACATACTGACCCTCACATATAACTCCAACATACTGACCCTCCCGTATATCTCCAACATACTGACCCTCTCATATAACTCCAACATACTGACCCTCCCGTATAACTCCAACATACTGACCCTCACGTATATCTCCAACATACTGACCCTCCCGTATATCTCCAACATACTGACCCTCACATATAACTCCAACATACTGACCCTCACATATATCTCCAACATACTGACCCTCCCGTATAACTCCAACATACTGACCCTCACGTATATCTCCAACATACTGACCCTCCCGTATAACTCCAACATACTGACCCTCACGTATAACTATAACATACTGACCCTCACAAATATCTCCAACATACTGACCCTCGTATATAACTCCAGCATACTGACCATCCCGTATAACTCCAACATACTGACCCTCACATATATCTCCAACATACTGACCCTCCCGTATAACTCCAACATACTGACCCTCCCGTATAACTCCAACATACTGACCCTCACATATATCTCCAACATACTGACCCTCCCGTATAACTCCAACATACTGACCCTCCCGTATAACTCCAACATACTGACCCTCACATATATCTCCAACATACTGACCCTCACATATAACTCCAACATACTGACCCTCACGTATATCTCCAACATACTGACCCTCACATATAACTCCAACATACTGACCCTCCCGTATAACTCCAACATACTGACCCTCACGTATATCTCCAACATACTGACCCTCCCGTATATCTCCAACATACTGACCCTCGCATATAACTCCAACATACTGACCCTCACATATATCTCCAACATACTGACCCTCCCGTATAACTCCAACATACTGACCCTCACGTATATCTCCAACATACTGACCCTCCCGTATAACTCCAACATACTGACCCTCCCGTATAACTCCAACATACTGACCCTCACATATATCTCCAACATACTGACCCTCCCGTATAACTCCAACATACTGACCCTCCCGTATAACTCCAACATACTGACCCTCACGTATATCTCCAACATACTGACCCTCACATATAACTCCAACATACTGACCCTCACATATATCTCCAACATACTGACCCTCCCATATAACTCCAACGTACTGACCCTCCTGTATATCTCCAACATACTGACCCTCCCGTATAACTCCAACATACTGACCCTCCCGTATAACTCCAACATACTGACCCTCACATATATCTCCAACATACTGACCCTCCCGTATAACTCCAACATACTGACCCTCCCGTATAACTCCAACATACTGACGCTCACATATATCTCCAACATACTGACCCTCCCGTATAACTCCAACATACTGACCCTCGTGTATAACTCCAACATACTGACCCTCACATATATCTCCAACATACTGACCCTCACATATATCTCCAACATACTGACCCTCCCGTATAACTCCAACATACTGACCCTCCCGTATAACTCCAACATACTGACCCTCCCGTATAACTCCAACATACTGACCCTCACATATATCTCCAACATTCTGACCCTCCCGTATAACTCAAACATACAGAACCACACATATAACTCCAACATACTGACCCTCCCGTATAACTCCAACATACTGACCCTCACATATATCTCCAACATACTGACCCTCCCGTATAACTCCAACATACTGACCCTCACATATATCTCCAACATACTGACCCTCACATATAACTCCAACATACTGACCCTCACATATATCTCCAACATACTGACCCTCCCGTATAACTCCAACATACTGACCCTCCCGTATAACTCCAACATACTGACCCTCACGTATATCTCCAACATACTGACCCTCACATATATCTCCAACATACTGACCCTCGCATATAACTCCAACATACTGACCCTCACATATATCTCCAACATACTGACCCTCCCGTATAACTCCAACATACTGACCCTCCCGTATAACTCCAACATACTGACCCTCACATATATCTCCAACATACTGACCCTCCCGTATAACTCCAACATACTGACCCTCACATATAACTCCAACATACTGACCCTCACATATATCTCCAACATACTGACCCTCCCGTATAACTCCAACATACTGACCCTCACGTATATCTCCAACATACTGACCCTCCCGTATATCTCCAACATACTGACCCTCCCGTATAACTCCAACATACTGACCCTCACATATATCTCCAACATACTGACCCTCCCGTATAACTCCAACATACTGACCCTCCCGTATAACTCCAACATACTGACCCTCGCATATAACTCCAACATACTGACCCTCACATATATCTCCAACATACTGACCCTCCCGTATAACTCCAACATACTGACCCTCACATATATCTCCAACATACTGACCCTCCCGTATAACTCCAACATACTGACCCTCACGTATAACTATAACATACTGACCCTCACAAATATCTCCAACATACTGACACTCCCATATAACTCCATCATACTGACCCTCACGTATATCTCCAACATACTGACCGTCACATATATCTCCAACACACTGACCCTCCCATTAACTCCAAAATACTGACCCTCACATATATCTCCAACATACTGACCCTCCCGTATAACTCCAACATACTGACCCTCACATATATCTCCAACATACTGACCCTCCCGTATAACTCCAACATACTGACCCTCCCGTATATCTCCAACATACTGACCCTCACATATATCTCCAACATACTGACCCTCCCGTATAACTCCAACATACTGACCCTCCCGTATAACTCCAACATACTGACCCTCACATATATCTCCAACATACTGACCCTCCCGTATAACTCCAACATACTGACCCTCACGTATATCTCCAACATACTGACCCTCCCGTATAACTCCAACATACTGACCCTCCCGTATAACTCCAACATACTGACCCTCACATATATCTCCAACATACTGACCCTCCCGTATAACTCCAACATACTGACCCTCGTGTATAACTCCAACATACTGACCCTCACATATATCTCCAACATACTGACCCTCCCGTATAACTCCAACATACTGACCCTCCCGTATAACTCCAACATACTGACCCTCACATATAACTCCAACATACTGACCCTCCCGTATAACTCCAACATACTGACCCTCACATATATCTCCAACATACTGACCCTCCCGTATAACTCCAACATACTGACCCTCACATATATCTCCAACATACTGACCCTCACATATATCTCCAACATACTGACCCTCACATATATCTCCAACATACTGACCCTCCCGTATAACTCCAACATACTGACCCTCACATATAACTCCAACATACTGACCCTCACAAATATCTCCAACATACTGACCCTCCCATATAACTCCAACATACTGACCCTCACGTATATCTCCAACATACTGACCCTCACATATAACTCCAACATACTGACCCTCACATATATCTCCAACATACTGACCCTCCCATATAACTCCAACATACTGACCCACCCATATAACTCCAACATACTGACCCTCCCGTATAACTCCAACATACTGACCCTCACATATATCTCCAACATACTGACCCTCCCGTATAACTCCAACATACTGACCCTCACATATAACTCCAACATACTGACCCTCACATATATCTCCAACATACTGACCCTCCCGTATAACTCCAACATACTGACCCTCACGTATATCTCCAACATACTGACCCTCACATATATCTCCAACATACTGACCCTCCCGTATAACTCCAACATACTGACCCTCACATATATCTCCAACATACTGACCCTCACATATATCTCCAACATACTGACCCTCCCGTATAACTCCAACATACTGACCCTCACGTATAACTCCAACATACTGACCCTCACATATAACTCCAACATACTGACCCTCACGTATATCTCCAACATACTGACCCTCTCATATAACTCCAACATACTGACCCTCCCGTATAACTCCAACATACTGACCCTCACGTATATCTCCAACATACTGACCCTCACGTATAACTCCAACATACTGACCCTCACATATAACTCCAACATACTGACCCTCACATATATCTCCAACATACTGACCCTCCCGTATAACTCCAACATACTGACCCTCACGTATATCTCCAACATACTGACCCTCCCATATAACTCCAACATACTGACCCTCACGTATATCTCCAACATACTGACCCTCGTATATATCTCCAACATACTGACCCACATACAACTCCAACATTCTGACCCTCGTGTCTAACTCCAACATACTGACCCTCACATATATCTCCAACATACTGACCCTCCCGTATAACTCCAACATACTGACCCTCCCGTATAACTCCAACATACTGACGCTCACATATATCTCCAACATACTGACCCTCCCGTATAACTCCAACATACTGACCCTCGTGTATAACTCCAACATACTGACCCTCACATATATCTCCAACATACTGACCCTCCCGTATAACTCCAACATACTGACCCTCACGTATATCTCCAACATACTGACCCTCTCATATAACTCCAACATACTGACCCTCCCGTATAACTCCAACATACTGACCCTCACGTATATCTCCAACATACTGACCCTCCCGTATATCTCCAACATACTGACCCTCACGTATAACTATAACATACTGACCCTCACAAATATCTCCAACATACTGACCCTCCCGTATAACTCCAACATACTGACCCTCACGTATATCTCCAACATACTGACCCTCCCGTATAACTCCAACATACTGACCCTCCCGTATAACTCCAACATACTGACCCTCACATATATCTCCAACATACTGACCCTCCCGTATAACTCCAACATACTGACCCTCCCATATAACTCCAACATACTGACCCTCACGTACATCTCCAACATACTGACCCTCTCATATAACTCCAACATACTGACCCTCACATATATCTCCAACATACTGACCCTCACATATAACTCCAACATACTGACCCTCATGTATATCTCCAACATACTGACCCTCCCGTATAACTCCAACATACTGACCCTCCCGTATAACTCCAACATACTGACCCTCACATATATCTCCAACATACTGACCCTCCCGTATAACTCCAACATACTGACCCTCCCGTATAACTCCAACATACTGACCCTCACATATATCTCCAACATACTGACCCTCCCATATAACTCCAACATACTGACCCTCCCGTATAACTCCAACATACTGACCCTCACGTATATCTCCAACATACTGACCCTCCCGTATAACTCCAACATACTGACCCTCACGTATATCTCCAACATACTGACCCTCTCATATAACTCCAACATACTGACCCTCCCATATAACTCCAACATACTGACCCTCACGTATATCTCCAACATACTGACCCTCCCGTATATCTCCAACATACTGACCCTCACATATAACTCCAACATACTGACCCTCACGTATATCTCCAACATACTGACCCTCACATATATCTCCAACATACTGACCCTCCCGTATAACTCCAACATACTGACCATCCCGTATAACTCCAACATACTGACCCTCACGTACATCTCCAACATACTGACCCTCGTATATAACTCCAACATACTGACCCTCACATATATCTCCAACATACTGACCCTCACATATAACTCCAACATACTGACCCTCACGTATATCTCCAACATACTGACCCTCCCGTATAACTCCAACATACTGACCCTCGCGTATAACTCCAACATACTGACCCTCACATATATCTCCAACATACTGACCCTCCCGTATAACTCCAACATACTGACCCTCCCGTATAACTCCAACATACTGACCCTCACATATATCTCCAACATACTGACCCTCCCGTATAACTCCAACATACTGACCCTCACGTATAACTATAACATACTGACCCTCACATATATCTCCAACATACTGACCCTCCCGTATAACTCCAACATACTGACCCTCACGTATAACTCCAACATACTGACCCTCACATATATCTCCAACATACTGACCCTCCCGTATAACTCCAACATACTGACCCTCACGTATATCTCCAACATACTGACCCTCACATATATCTCCAACATACTGACCCTCACATATATCTCCAACATACTGACCCTCACGTATATCTCCAACATACTGACCCTCCCGTATAACTCCAACATACTGACCCTCACATATATCTCCAACATACTGACCCTCCCGTATAACTCCAACATACTGACCCTCACGTATATCTCCAACATACTGACCCTCGCATATAACTCCAACATACTGACCCTCACATATATCTCCAACATACTGACCCTCACATATAACTCCAACATACTGACCCTCCCGTATAACTCCAACATACTGACCCTCCCGTATAACTCCAACATACTGACCCTCCCGTATAACTCCAACATACTGACCCTCACATATATCTCCAACATACTGACCCTCCCGTATAACTCCAACATACTGACCCTCACATATAACTCCAACATACTGACCCTCACATATATCTCCAACATACTGACCCTCCCGTATAACTCCAACATACTGACCCTCACGTATATCTCCAACATACTGACCCTCACATATATCTCCAACATACTGACCCTCCCGTATAACTCCAACATACTGACCCTCACATATATCTCCAACATACTGACCCTCACATATATCTCCAACATACTGACCCTCCCGTATAACTCCAACATACTGACCCTCACGTACAACTCCAACATACTGACTCTCGCATATAACTCCAACATACTGACCCTCCCTTATATCTCCAACATACTGACCCTCTCATATAACTCCAACATCCTGACCCTCCCGTATAACTCCAACATACTGAACCTGACGTATATCTCCAACATACTGACCCTCACGTATCTCTCCTATTTACTGACCCTCACATATAACTACAACATACTGACCCTCACAAATATCTCCAACGTACTGACCCTCCCGTATAACTCCAACATACTGACCCTCACGTATATCTCCAACATACTGACCTTCCCATATAACTCCAACATACAGACCCTCACGTATATATACAACATACTGAACCTCGTATATATCTCCAACATACTGACCCACATACAACTCCAACATTCTGACCCTCGTATATAACTCCAACATACTGACCCTCACACATATCTCCAACATACTGACCCTCACATATAACTCCAACATACTGACCCTCCCGTATATCTCCAACATACTGACCCTCCCGTATAACTCCAACATACTGACCCTCCCGTATAACTCCAACATACTGACCCTCACATATATCTCCAACATACTGACCCTCCCGTATAACTCCAACATACTGACCCTCCCGTATAACTCCAACATACTGACCCTCACATATATCTCCAACATACCGACCCTCCCGTATAACTCCAACATTCTGACTCTCCCGTATAACTCCAACATACTGACCCTCACATATATCTCCAACATACTGACCCTCCCATATAACTCCAACATACTGACCCTCCCGTATATCTCCAACATACTGACCCTCACATATAACTCCAACATACTGACCCTCCCGTATAACTCCAACATACTGACCCTCACGTATATCTCCAACATACTGACCCTCCCGTATATCTCCAACATACTGACCCTCCCATATAACTCCAACATACTGACCCTCACATATATCTCCAACATACTGACCCTCCCGTATAACTCCAACATACTGACCCTCACGTATATCTCCAACATACTGACCCTCCCGTATAACTCCAACATACTGACCCTCCCGTATAACTCCAACATACTGACCCTCACATATATCTCCAACATACTGACCCTCCCGTATAACTCCAACATACTGACCCTCCCGTATAACTCCAACATACTGACCCTCACGTATATCTCCAACATACTGACCCTCGCATATAACTCCAACATACTGACCCTCACATATATCTCCAACATACTGACCCTCACATATAACTCCAACATACTGACCCTCCCGTATATCTCCAACATACTGACCCTCCCGTATAACTCCAACATACTGACCCTCAGGTATAACTCCAACATACTGACCCTCAGATATATCTCCAACATACTGACCCTCCCGTATAACTCCAACATACTGACCCTCCCGTATAACTCCAACATACTGACCCTCACATATATCTCCAACATACTGACCCTCCCATATAACTCCAACATACTGACCCTCACGTATAACTCCAACATACTGACCCTCACATATATCTCCAACATACTGACCCTCCCGTATAACTCCAACATACTGACCATCCCGTATAACTCCAACATACTGACCCTCACGTACATCTCCAACATACTGACCCTCACGTATATCTCCAACATACTGACCCTCCCGTATAACTCCAACATACTGACCCTCCCGTATAACTCCAACATACTGACCCTCACGTATAACTCCAACATACTGACCCTCACATATATCTCCAACATACTGACCCTCCCGTATAACTCCAACATACTGACCCTCACGTATATCTCCAACATACTGACCCTCACGTATATCTCCAACATACTGACCCTCACGTATAACTCCAACATACTGACCCTCACAAATATCTCCAACATACTGACCCTCCCATATAACTCCAACATACTGACCCTCACGTATATCTCCAACATACTGACCCTCACATATATCTCCAACATACTGACCCTCACATATATCTCCAACATACTGACCCTCACATATAACTCCAACATACTGACCCTCACGTATATCTCCAACATACTGACCCTCCCGTATAACTCCAACATACTGACCCTCGCGTATAACTCCAACATACTGACCCTCACATATATCTCCAACATACTGACCCTCCCGTATAACTCCAACATACTGACCCTCACATATATCTCCAACATACTGACCCTCCCGTATAACTCCAACATACTGACCCTCCCGTATAACTCCAACGTACTGACCCTCGCATATAACTCCAACATACTGACCCTCACATATATCTCCAACATACTGACCCTCGCATATAACTCCAACATACTGACCCTCACATATATCTCCAACATACTGACCCTCCGTATAACTCCAACATACTGACCCTCACATATATCTCCAACATACTGACCCTCCCATATAACTCCAACATACTGACCCTCACGTATAACTATAACATACTGACCCTCACAAATATCTCCAACATACTGACACTCCCATATAACTCCATCATACTGACCCTCACGTATATCTCCAACATACTGACCCTCACATATATCTCCAACATACTGACCCTCCCGTATAACTCCAACATACTGACCCTCACATATATCTCCAACATACTGACCCTCCCGTATAACTCCAACATACTGACCCTCACATATATCTCCAACATACTGACCCTCCCGTATAACTCCAACATACTGACCCTCCCGTATAACTCCAACATACTGACCCTCACATATATCTCCAACATACTGACCCTCCCGTATAACTCCAACATACTGACCCTCCCGTATAACTCCAACATACTGACCCTCACATATATCTCCAACATACTGACCCTCCCGTATAACTCCAACATACTGACCCTCACGTATATCTCCAACATACTGACCCTCCCGTATAACTCCAACATACTGACCCTCCCGTATAACTCCAACATACTGACCCTCACATATATCTCCAACATACTGACCCTCCCGTATAACTCCAACATACTGACCCTCCCGTATAACTCCAACATACTGACCCACCCATATAACTCCAACATACTGACCCTCCCGTATAACTCCAACATACTGACCCTCACATATATCTCCAACATACTGACCCTCCCGTATAACTCCAACATACTGACCCTCACATATATCTCCAACATACTGACCCTCACATATATCTCCAACATACTGACCCTCCCGTATATCTCCAACATACTGACCCACACTTATAACTCCAACATACTGACCCTCACAAATATCTCCAACATACTGACCCTCCCATATAACTCCAACATACTGACCCTCACGTATATCTCCAACATACTGACCCTCACATATATCTCCAACATACTGACCCTCACATATATCTCCAACATACTGACCCTCGCATATAACTCCAACATACTGACCCTCCCGTATAACTCCAACATACTGACCCTCCCGTATAACTCCAACATACTGACCCTCCCGTATAACTCCAACATACTGACCCTCACATATATCTCCAACATACTGACCCTCCCGTATAACTCCAACATACTGACCCTCACATATAACTCCAACATACTGACCCTCACATATATCTCCAACATACTGACCTCCCGTATAACTCCAACATACTGACCCTCACGTATATCTCCAACATACTGACCCTCACATATATCTCCAACATACTGACCCTCCCGTATAACTCCAACATACTGACCCTCACGTATATCTCCAACATACTGACCCTCACATATATCTCCAACATACTGACCCTCCCGTATAACTCCAACATACTGACCCTCACGTATAACTCCAACATACTGACCCTCTTGTATAACTCCAACATACTGACCCTCCCGTATAACTCCAACATACTGACCCTCACGTATATCTCCAACATACTGACCCTCCCGTATATCTCCAACATACTGACCCTCACATATAACTCCAACATACTGACCCTCACAAATATCTCCAACATACTGACCCTCCCGTATAACTCCAACATACTGACCCTCACGTATATCTCCAACATACTGACCCTCACATATAACTCCAACATACTGACCCTCACGTATATCTCCAACATACTGACCCTCACATATATCTCCAACATACTGACCCACATATAACTCCAACATACTGACCCTCATGTATAACTCCAACATACTGACCCTCACATATATCTCCAACATACTGACCCTCCCATATAACTCCAACATACTGACCCTCCCGTATAACTCCAACATACTGACCCTCACATATATCTCCAACATACTGACCCTCCCGTATAACTCCAACATACTGACCCTCCCGTATAACTCCAACATACTGACCCTCACATATATCTCCAACATACTGACCCTCCCGTATAACTCCAACATACTGACCCTCACATATATCTCCAACATACTGACCCTCACGTATATCTCCAACATACTGACCCTCACATATAACTCCAACATACTGACCCTCACATATATCTCCAACATACTGACCCTCCCGTATAACTCCAACATACTGACCCTCCCATATAACTCCAACATACTGACCCTCACGTATATCTCCAACATACTGACCCTCGTATATATCTCCAACATACTGACCCTCACATATATCTCCAACATACTGACCCTCACATATAACTCCAACATACTGACCCTCCCGTATAACTCCAACATACTGACCCTCCCGTATAACTCCAACATACTGACCCTCACGTATAACTCCAACATACTGACCCTCACATATATCTCCAACATACTGACCCTCCCGTATAACTCCAACATACTGACCCTCCCGTATAACTCCAACATACTGACCCTCACATATATCTCCAACATACTGACCCTCCCGTATAACTCCAACATACTGACCCTCCCGTATAACTCCAACATACTGACCCTCACATATATCTCCAACATACTGACCCTCACATATAACTCCAACATACTGACCCTCCCGTATATCTCCAACATACTGACCCTCACATATAACTCCAACATACTGACCCTCCCGTATAACTCCAACATACTGACCCTCACGTATATCTCCAACATACTGACCCTCCCGTATATCTCCAACATACTGACCCTCACGTATAACTATAACATACTGACCCTCACATATATCTCCAACATACTGACCCTCCCGTATAACTCCAACATACTGACCCTCACGTATATCTCCAACATACTGACCCTCCCGTATAACTCCAACATACTGACCCTCCCGTATAACTCCAACATACTGACCCTCACATATATCTCCAACATACTGACCCTCCCGTATAACTCCAACATACTGACCCTCCCGTATAACTCCAACATACTGACCCTCACGTATATCTCCAACATACTGACCCTCGTATATAACTCCAACATACTGACCCTCACATATATCTCCAACATACTGACCCTCACATATAACTCCAACATACTGACCCTCACGTATATCTCCAACATACTGACCCTCCCGTATAACTCCAACATACTGACCCTCGTGTATAACTCCAACATACTGACCCTCACATATATCTCCAACATACTGACCCTCCCGTATAACTCCAACATACTGACCCTCCCGTATAACTCCAACATACTGACCCTCACATATATCTCCAACATACTGACCCTCCCATATAACTCCAACATACTGACCCTCCCGTATAACTCCAACATACTGACCCTCACATATATCTCCAACATACTGACCCTCCCGTATAACTCCAACATACTGACCATCCCGTATAACTCCAACATACTGACCCTCACATATATCTCCAACATACTGACCCTCACGTATATCTCCAACATACTGACCCTCCCGTATAACTCCAACATACTGACCCTCCCGTATAACTCCAACATACTGACCCTCACGTATAACTCCAACATACTGACCCTCACATATATCTCCAACATACTGACCCTCCCGTATAACTCCAACATACTGACCCTCACGTATATCTCCAACATACTGACCCTCACGTATATCTCCAACATACTGACCCTCCCGTATAACTCCAACATACTGACCCTCACATATATCTCCAACATACTGACCCTCCCATATAACTCCAACATACTGACCCTCACGTATATCTCCAACATACTGACCCTCACATATATCTCCAACATACTGACCCTCACATATATCTCCAACATACTGACCCTCCCGTATAACTCCAACATACTGACCCTCACATATATCTCCAACATACTGACCCTCCCGTATAACTCCAACATACTGACCCTCCCGTATATCTCCAACATACTGACCCTCACATATATCTCCAACATACTGACCCTCCCGTATAACTCCAACATACTGACCCTCCCGTATAACTCCAACATACTGACCCTCACATATATCTCCAACATACTGACCCTCCCGTATAACTCCAACATACTGACCCTCACGTATATCTCCAACATACTGACCCTCCCGTATAACTCCAACATACTGACCCTCCCGTATAACTCCAACATACTGACCCTCACATATATCTCCAACATACTGACCCTCATATAACTCCAACATTCTGACCCTCGTGTATAACTCCAACATACTGACCCTCACATATATCTCCAACATACTGACCCTCCCATATAACTCCAACATACTGACCCTCCCGTATAACTCCAACATACTGACCCTCACATATATCTCCAACATACTGACCCTCCCGTATAACTCCAACATACTGACCCTCGTGTATAACTCCAACATACTGACCCTCACATATATCTCCAACATACTGACCCTCCCATATAACTCCAACATACTGACCCTCACGTATATCTCCAACATACTGACCCTCTCATATAACTCCAACATACTGACCCTCGGGTATGACTCCAACATACTGACCCTCACATATATCTCCAACATACTGACCCTCCCGTATAACTCCAACATACTGACCCTCACGTATAACTCCAACATACTGACCCTCACAAATATCTCCAACATACTGACCCTCCCGTATAACTCCAACATACTGACCCTCACGTATATCTCCAACATACTGACCCTCCCGTATAACTCCAACATACTGACCCTCCCGTATAACTCCAACATACTGACCCTCACATATATCTCCAACATACTGACCCTCCCGTATAACTCCAACATACTGACCCTCACATATAACTCCAACATACTGACCCTCACGTATATCTCCAACATACTGACCCTCGCATATATCTCCAACATACTGACCCTCACATATATCTCCAACATACTGACCCTCACATATAACTCCAACATACTGACCCTCCCGTATATCTCCAACATACTGACCCTCCCGTATAACTCCAACATACTGACCCTCGCGTATAACTCCAACATACTGACCCTCACATATATCTCCAACATACTGACCCTCCCGTATAACTCCAACATACTGACCCTCCCGTATAACTCCAACATACTGACCCTCACATATATCTCCAACATACTGACCCTCCCGTATAACTCCAACATACTGACCCTCCCGTATAACTCCAACATACTGACCCTCACATATATCTCCAACATACTGACCCTCCCATATAACTCCAACGTACTGACCCTCCTGTATATCTCCAACATACTGACCCTCCCATATAACTCCAACGTACTGACCCTCCTGTATTTCTCCAACATACTGACCCTCTCATATAACTCCAACATCCTGACCCTCCCTATAACTCCAACATACTGAACCTGACGTATATCTCCAACATACTGACCCTCACGTATCTCTCCAATTTACTGACCCTCACATATAACTACAACATACTGACCCTCACAAATATCTCCAACATACTGACCCTCCCGTATAACTCCAACATACTGACCCTCACGTATATCTCCAACATACTGACCCTCCCGTATAACTCCAACATACTGACCCTCCTGTATATCTCCAACATACTGACCCTCACATATATCTCCAACATACTGACCCTCCCGTATAACTCCAACATACTGACCCTCCCATATAACTCCAACATACTGACCCTCACGTACATCACCAACATACTGACCGTCTCATATAACTCCAACATACTGACCCTCACACATATCTCCAACATACTGACCCTCACATATAACTCCAACATACTGACCCTCATGTATATCTCCAACATACTGACCCTCCCGTATAACTCCAACATACTGACCCTCCCGTATAACTCCAACATACTGACCCTCACATATATCTCCAACATACTGACCCTCCCGTATAACTCCAACATACTGACCCTCCCGTATAACTCCAACATACTGACCTTCACATATATCTCCAACATACTGACCCTCCCATATAACTCCAACATACTGACCCTCACGTATAACTCCAACATACTGACCCTCACATATATCTCCAACATACTGACCCTCCCGTATAACTCCAACATACTGACCATCCCGTATAACTCCAACATACTGACCCTCACGTATATCTCCAACATACTGACCCTCACGTATATCTCCAACATACTGACCCTCCCGTATAACTCCAACATACTGACCCTCACATATATCTCCAACATACTGACCCTCCCGTATAACTCCAACATACTGACCCTCACGTATATCTCCAACATACTGACCCTCACGTATATCTCCAACATACTGACCCTCACATATAACTCCAACATACTGACCCTCACATATATCTCCAACATACTGACCCTCCCGTATAACTCCAACATACTGACCCTCACGTATATCTCCAACATACTGACCCTCGCATATAACTCCAACATACTGACCCTCACATATATCTCCAACATACTGACCCTCCCGTATAACTCCAACATACTGACCCTCACGTATATCTCCAACATACTGACCCTCCCGTATAACTCCAACATACTGACCCTCCCGTATAACTCCAACATACTGACCCTCACATATATCTCCAACATACTGACCCTCCCGTATAACTCCAACATACTGACCCTCACATATATCTCCAACATACTGACCCTCCCGTATAACTCCAACATACTGACCCTCCCGTATAACTCCAACATACTGACCCTCGCATATAACTCCAACATACTGACCCTCGCATATAACTCCAACATACTGACCCTCACAAATAACTCCAACATACTGACCCTCACATATATCTCCAACATACTGACCATCCCGTATATCTCCAACATACTGACCCTCACATATATCTCCAACAGACAAGTGGGTCATGGTTAGGAGGGGGAAGGGGAAGAGTCAGGTAATATGGAGTACCCCGGTGGCTGTGCCCCTTAACAACAGGTACTCCTGTTTGAGTACTGTTGGGGGGGACAGCTGACCCGGGGGAAGTGACAGTGGCCGTGCCTCTGGCACAGAGTCTGGCCCTGTAGCTCAGAAGGGTAGGGCAAGGAAGAGGAGGGCAGTTGTGATAGGGGACTCGATAGTATGGGGGTCAGATAGGCGATTCTGTGGACGCAGTCCAGAGACCCGGATGGTAGTTTGCCTCCCTGGTGCCAGGGTCCGGGATATTTCTGATCGTGTCCAAGATATCCTGAAGTGGGAGGGTGAGGAGCCAGAGGTCGTGGTACATATAGGTACCAATGACATAGGTAGGAAAAGGGATGAGGTCCTGAAAGGAGAATATAGGGAGCTAGGAAGGGAGTTGAGAAAAAGGACCGCAAAGGTAGGTAATCTCGGGATTACTGCCTGTGCCACGTGACAGTGAGAGTAGGAATGCGATGAGGTGGAGGATAAATGCGTGGCTGAGGGATTGGAGCAGGGGGCAGGGATTCAAGTTTTTGGATCATTGGGACCTCTTTTGGCGCAGGCGTGACCTGTACAAAAAGGACGGGTTACACTTGAATCCTCGGGGGACCAATATCCTGGCAGGGAGATTAGCGGGGGCTACTGAGGTGACTTTAAACTAGAATGGTTGGGGGGTGGGAATCAAATTAAAGAGGCTAGGCGTGAGGAGGTTAGTTCACAACAGGGGGATGGGAACCAGTGCAGAGAGACAGAGGGGTGTAAACTGAGGGTAGAAGCAAAAAGTACTAAGGAGAAAAGTAAAAGTGGCAGGCCGACAAATCCAGGGCAAGCATTAAAAAGGGCCACTTTTCAACATAATTGTATAAGGGCTAAGAGAATTGTAAAAGAGCGCCTGAAGGCTTTGTGTGTCAATGCAAGGAGCATTCGTAATAAGGTGGATGAATTGAAAGTGCAGATTGTTATTAATGATTATGATATAGTTGGGATCACAGAGACATGGCTCCAGGGTGACCAGGGATGGGAGCTCAACGTTCAGGGATATTCAATATTCAGGAGGGATAGACATGAAGGAAGGGGAGGTGGGGTGGCGTTGCTGGTTAAACGAGAGATTGACGCAATAGAAAGGAAGGACATAAGCCGGGAAGATGTGGAATCGATATGGGTAGAGCTGCGTAACACTAAGGGGCAGAAGACACTGGTGGGAGTTGTGTTCAGGCCACCTAACAGTAGTAGTGAGGTCGGAGATGGTATTAAACAGGAAATTAGAAATGTGTGCAATAAAGGAACAGCAGTTATAATGGGTGACTTCAATCTACATGTAGATTGGGTGAACCAAATTGGTAAAGGTGCCGAGGAAGAGAATTTCTTGGAATGTATGCGGGATGGTTTTTTGAACCAACATGTCGAGGAACCAACTAGAGAGCAGGCTATTCTGGACTGGGTTTTGAGCAATGAGGAAGGGTTAATTAGCAATCTTGTCGTGAGAGGCCCCTTGGGTAAGAGTGACCATAATATGGTGGAATTCTTCATTAAGATGGAGAGTGACATAGTTAATTCAGAAACAAAGGTTCTGAACTTAAAGAGGGGTAACTTTGAAGGTATGAGACGTGAATTAGCTAAGATAGACTGGCAAATGACACTTAAAGGATTGACGGTGGATATGCAATGGCAAGCATTTAAAGGTTGCATGGATGTACTACAACAATTGTTCATCCCAGTTTGGCAAAAGAATAAATCAAGGAAGGTAGTGCACCCGTGGCTGACAAGAGAAATTAGGGATAGTATCAATTCCAAAGAAGAAGCATACAAATTAGCCAGAGAAAGTGGCTCACCTGAGGACTGGGAGAAATTCAGAGTTCAGCAGAGGAGGACAAAGGGCTTAATTAGGAAGGGGAAAAAAGATTATGAGAGAAGACTGGCAGAGAACATAAAAACGGACTGTAAAAGCTTTTATAGATATGTAAAAAGGAAAAGACTGGTAAAGACAAATGTAGGTCCCCTGCAGACAGAAACAGGTGAATTGATTATGGGGAGCAAGGACATGGCAGACCAATTGAATAATTACTTTGGTTCTGTCTTCACTAAGGAGGACATAAATAATCTTCCAGAAATAGTAGGGGACAGAGGGTCCAGTGGGATGGAGGAACTGAGCGAAATACATATTAGTAGGGAAGTGGTGTTAGGTAAATTGAAGGGATTGAAGGCAGATAAATCCCCAGGGCCAGATGGTCTGCATCCTAGAGTGCTTAAGGAAGTAGCCCAAGAAATAGTGGATGCATTAGTGATAATTTTTCAAAACTCGTTAGATTCTGGACTAGTTCCTGAGGATTGGAGGGTGGCTAATGTAACTCCACTTTTTAAAAAAGGTGGGAGAGAGAAACCGGGGAATTATAGACAGGTTAGCCTAACGGCGGTGGTGGGGAAACTGCTGGAGTCAGTTATCAAGGATGTGATAACAGCACATTTGGAAAGCGGTGAAATGATCAGACAAAGTCAGCATGGATTTGTGAAAGGAAAATCATGTCTGACGAATCTCATAGAATTTTTTGAGGATGTAACTAGTAGAGTGGATAGGGGAGAACCAGTGGATGTGGTATATTTGGATTTTCAAAAGGCTTTTGACAAGGTCCCACACAGGAGATTAGTGTGCAAACTTAAAGCACACGGTATTGGGGGTAAGGTATTGGTGTGGGTGGAGAATTGGTTAGCAGACAGGAAGCAAAAAGTGGGAATAAACGGGACCTTTTCAGAATGGCAGGCGGTGACTAGTGGGGTACCACAAGGCTCAGTGCTGGGACCCCAGTTGTTTACAATATATATTAATGACTTGGATGAGGGAATTAAATGCAGCATCTCCAAGTTTGCGGATGACACGAAGCTGGGTGGCAGTGTTAGCAGTGAGGAGGATGCTAAGAGGATGCAGGGTGACTTGGATAGGTTGGGTGAGTGGGCAAACTCATGGCAGATGCAATTTAATGTGGATAAATGTGAAGTTATCCACTTTGGTGGCAAAAATAGGAAAACAGATTATTATCTGAATGGTGGCCGATTAGGAAAAGGGGAGGTGCAACGAGACCTGGGTGTCATTATACACCAGTCATTGAAAGTGGGCATGCAGGTACAGCAGGCGGTGAAAAACGCGAACGGTATGCTGGAACTTATAGCGAGAAGATTCGAGTACAGGAGCAGGGAGGTACTACTGCAGTTGTACAAGGCCTTGGTGAGACCACACCTGGAGTATTGTGTGCAGTTTTGGTCCCCTAATCTGAGGAAAGACATCCTTGCCATAGAGGGAGTACAAAGAAGGTTCACCAGATTGATGCCTGGGATGGCAGGACTTTCATATGAAGAAAGACTGGATGAACTGGGCTTGTACTCGTTGGAATTTAGAAGATTGAGGGAGAATCTGATTGAAACGTATAAGATCCTAAGGGGATTGGACAGGCTAGATGCAGGAAGATTGTTCCCGATGTTGGGGAAGTCCAGAATGAGGGGCCACAGTTTGAGGATAGAGGGGAAGCCTTTTAGGACCGAGATTAGGAAAAACTTCTTCACACAGAGAGAGGTGAATCTGTGGAATTCTCTGCCACAGGAAACAGTTGAGGCCAGTTCATTGGCTATATTTAAGAGGGAGTTAGATATGGCCCTTGTGGCTACGGGGGTCAGGGGGTATGGAGGGAAGGCTGGGGCGGGGTTCTGAGTTGGATGATCAGCCATGATCATAATAAATGGCGGTGCAGGCTCGAAGGGCCGAATGGCCTACTCCTGCACCTATTTTCTATGTTTCTATGTTTCTATACTGACCCTCACGTATAACTACAACATACTGACCCTCACAAATATCTCCAACATACTGACCTTCCCATATAACTCCAACATACTGACCCTCATGTATATCTCCAACATACCGACCCTCACATATATCTCCAACATACTGACCCTCGCATATAACTCCAACATTCGGACCCTCACATATATCTCCAACATACTGACCCTCCCGTATAACTCCAACATACTGACCCTCCCGTATAACTCCAACATACTGACCCTCATGTATAACTCCAACATACTGACCCTCACATATATCTCCAACATACTGACCCTCCCGTATAACTCCAACATACTGACTCTCCCGTATATCTCCAACATACTGACCCTCACATATATCTCCAACATACTGACCCTCCCGTATAACTCCAACATACTGACCCTCACGTATATCTCCAACATACTGACCCTCACGTATATCTCCAACATACTGACCCTCGCATATAACTCCAACATACTGACCCTCGCGTATAACTCCAGCATAGTGACCCTCACATATTTATCTCCAACATATTGACCCTCCCGTATAACTCCAACATACTTACCCTCACGTATATCTCAACATACTGACCCTCCCGTATAACTCCAACATACTGACCCTCACGTATATCTCCAACATACTGACCCTCGCATATAACTCCAACATACTGACCCTCGCGTATAACTCCAACATAGTGACCCTCACATATTTATCTCCAACATATTGACCCTCCAGTATAACTCCAACATACTTACCCTCACGTATATCTCAAAATACTGACCCTCACGTAATTCTCCAACATACTGACCCTCCCGTATAACTCCAACATACTGACCCTCACGTATAACTATAACATACTGACCCTCACAAATATCTCCAACATACTGACCCTCCCATATAACTCCAACATACTGACCCTCACGTATATCTCCAACATACTGACCCTCCTGTATAACTCCAACATACTGACCCTCGCGTATATCTCCAACATACTGACCCTCCCGTATAACTCCAACATACTGACCCTCACGTATAACTATAACATACTGACCCTCACAAATATCTCCAACATACTGACCCTCCCGTATAACTCCAACATACTGACCCTCACGTATATCTCAACATACTGACCCTCACATAATTCGCCAACATACTGACCCTCTCGTATAACTACCACATACTGACCCTCACAAATATCTCCAACAGACTGACACTCCCATATAACTCCATCATACTGACCCTCACGTATATCTCCAACATACTGACCCTCCCGTATAACTCCAACATACTGACCCTCCCGTATATCTCCAACATACTGACCCTCCCGTATAACTCCAACATACTGACCCTCACATATAACTATAACATACTGACCCTCACAAATATCTCCAAAATACTGACCCTCCCGTATAACTCCAACATACTGACCTTGGCATATAAATCCAACATACGGACCCTCATGTATATCTCCAACATACTGACCCTCACATATATTTCCAACATTCTGACCCTCCCGTATAACTCCAACATACTGACCCTCACGTATATCTCCAACATACTGACCGTCTCATATAACTCCAACATACTGACCCTCGGGTATAACTCCAACATACTGACCCTCACATATATCTCAACATACTGACCCTCACATATATCTCCAACATACTGACCCTCCCATATAACTCCAACATACTGACCCTCACGTATATCTCCAACATACTGACCCTCGCATATAACTCCAACATACTGACCCTCACGTATATCTCAACATACTGACCCTTAAGTATATCTCCAACATACTGACCCTCCCGTATAACTCCAACATACTGACCCTCGTGTATAACTCCAACATACTGACCCTCACATATATCTCCAACATACTGACCCTCCCGTATAACTCCAACATACTGACTCTCCCGTATATCTCCAACATACTGACCCTCACATATATCTCCAACATACTGACCCTCCCATATAACTCCAACATACTGACCCTCACGTATATCTCCAACATACTGACCCTCGCATATAACTCCAACATACTGACCCTCGTGTATAACTCCAACATAGTGACCCTCACATATTTATCTCCGACATATTGACCCTCCCGTATAACTCCAACATACTGACCCTCACATATCTCAACATACTGACCCTCACATAATTCTCCAACATACTGACCCTCCCGTATAACTCCAACATACTGACCCTCACGTATAACTACTACATACTGACCCTCACAAATATCTCCAACATACTGACCCTCCCGTATAACTCCAACATACTGACCTTGGCATATAAATCCAACATACGGACCCTCATGTATATCTCCAACATACTGACCCTCACATATATTTCCAACATACTGACCCTCCCGTATAACTCCAACATACTGACCCTCACAAATATCTCCAACATACTGACCCTCCCATATAACTCCAACATACTGACCCTCACGTATATCTCCAACATACTGACCCTCACATATAACTACAACATACTGACCCTCACAAATATCTCCAACATACTGACCCTCCCGTATAACTCCAACATACTGACCTTGGCATATAACTTCAACATACTGACCCTCACGTTTCTCTCCAACATACTGACCCTCACATATATCTCCAACATACTGACCCTCCCGTATATCTCCAACATACTGACCCTCCCGTATAACTCCAACATACTGACCCTCACATATAGCTACAACATACTGACCCTCACAAATATCTCCAACATACTGACCCTCCCGTCTTACTCCAACATACTGACCTTGGCATATAACTCCAACATACTGACCCTCACATATAGCTACAACATACTGACCCTCACAAATATCTCCAACATACTGACCCTCCCGTCTTACTCCAACATACTGACCCTCCTGTATAATTCCAACATACTGACCCTCGCGTATATCTCCAACATGCTGACCCTCCCGTATAACTCCAACATACTGACCCTCACATATAACTACAACATACTGACCCTCACAAATATCTCCAACATACTGACCCTCCCGTATAACTCCAACATACTGACCCTCACGTATATCTCAACATACTGACCCTCACATAATTCGCCAACATACTGACCCTCTCGTATAACTACCACATACTGACCCTCACAAATATCTCCAACAGACTGACCCTCCCATATAACTCCAACATACTGACCCTCACGTATATCTCCAACATACTGACCCTCCTGTATAACTCCAACATACTGACCCTCCCGTATATCTCCAACATACTGACCCTCCCGTATAACTCCAACATACTGACCCTCACGTATAACTATAACATACTGACCCTCACAAATATCTCCAAGATACTGACCCTCCCGTATAACTCCAACATACTGACCTTGGCATGTAACTCCAACATACTGACCCTCACGTATATATCCAACATACTGACCCTCACGTATATCTCCAACATACTGACCATCCCGTATAACTCCAACATACTGACCCTCACGTACATCACCAACATACTGACCGTCTCATATAACTCCAACATACTGACCCTCGGGTATGACTCCAACATACTGACCCTCACATATATCTCAACATACTGACCCTCACATATATCTCCAACATACTGACCCTCCCATATAACTCCAACATACTGACCCTCACGTATATCTCCAACATACTGACCCTCGCATATAACTCCAACATACTGACCCTCACGTATATCTCAACATACTGACCCTTAAGTATATCTCCAACATACTGACCCTCCCGTATAACTCCAACATACTGACCCTCGTGTATAACTCCAACATACTGACCCTCACATATATCTCCAACATACTGACCCTCCCGTATAACTCCAACATACTGACTCTCCCGTATATCTCCAACATACTGACCCTCACATATATCTCCAACATACTGACCCTCCCATATAACTCCAACATACTGACCCTCACGTATATCTCCAACATACTGACCCTCGCATATAACTCCAACATACTGACCCTCGTGTATAACTCCAACATAGTGACCCTCACATATTTATCTCCGACATATTGACCCTCCCGTATAACTCCAACATACTGACCCTCACATATCTCAACATACTGACCCTCACATAATTCTCCAACATACTGACCCTCCCGTATAACTCCAACATACTGACCCTCACGTATAACTACTACATACTGACCCTCACAAATATCTCCAACATACTGACCATCCCGTATAACTCCAACATACTGACCTTGGCATATAAATCCAACATACTGACCCTCATGTATATCTCCAACATACTGACCCTCACATATATCTCCAACATACTGACCCTCCCGTATATCTCCAACATACTGACCCTCACAAATATCTCCAACATACTGACCCTCCCATATAACTCCAACATACTGACCCTCACGTATATCTCCAACATACTGACCCTCACATATAACTACAACATAGTGACCCTCACAAATATCTCCAACATACTGACCCTCCCGTATAACTCCAACATACTGACCTTGGCATATAACTTCAACATACTGACCCTCACGTTTCTCTCCAACATACTGACCCTCACATATATCTCCAACATACTGACCCTCCCGTATATCTCCAACATACTGACCCTCCCGTATAACTCCAACATACTGACCCTCACATATAAATACAACATACTGACCCTCACAAATATCTCCAACATACTGACCCTCCCGTCTTACTCCAACATACTGACCTTGGCATATAACTCCAACATACTGACCCTCACATATAGCTACAACATACTGACCCTCACAAATATCTCCAACATACTGACCCTCCCGTCTTACTCCAACATACTGACCCTTGCGTATAACTCCAACATACTGACCCTCGCGTATATCTCCAACATACTGACCCTCCCGTATAACTCCAACATACTGACCCTCACATATAACTACAACATACTGACCCTCACAAATATCTCCAACATACTGTCCCTCCCGTCTTACTCCAACATACTGACCTTGGCATATAACTCCAACATACTGACCCTCACGTATATCTCCAACATACTGACCCTCACATATATTTCCAACATTCTGACCCTCCCGTATAACTCCAACATACTGACCCTCACGTATATCTCCAACATACTGACCCTCGCATATAACTCAAACATACTGACCCTCCCGTATAACTCCAACATACTGACCCTCCCGTATAACTCCAACATACTGATCCTCCCGTATAACTCCAACGTACATACTGACTCTCAGTTATAACTCCAACATACTGACTCTCACGTATAACTCCAACATACTGGCTCTTGTGTATAACTCCAACCTTCAGACTCTCGCGTATAACTCTAAAATACTGACCCTCGCGTATAACTCCAACATACTGACCCTTGCGTATAACTCCAACATACTGTCTCTCACGTATTATTATGTCATAAAAGGAGGGCACTTGACCCATCAGGTCAGTGCTGAGTTTCCACAATCTTTCCCAATGCCCTACAAATTAATTTATCCCAAGCACCTAACGAGTTCCATTTTGAAGTCATTCTGACCACCTCGAAAGCTCATGAGTTCTGATTCTTCCTCCACGCTACTTTAAATATGTGATTCCGATCTTCGAACCACCTTCCAACAGAAGTAATTTCTCTATGTTCAACCAGTCGCAGTCTCCTCTCAATCCAGTTTCCTTCAAGGAGAGCCATTAGCACTCCAATCTAAGCCTGTAAATGAAATCGCTCAGCTCATTCCAGCAAATCACTTCTGCACTCTTTTTGAGACCTTTGCATCTTTTCTAAAGTACAATGACCATGATTGGATGCAACATTCCCATTTGAGACCAATTTAATGTAACTTTCCATTTCTGTACTATGTCTCGGTTCAAGAATCCCAGGATGACTCATTGTTTCCATTAACATTTTGTTATGCATGTGGATGTTAGGTCAGATTTTGTGAAGATGGATTTAAGCACAGTTTTGATTCAGTTAGCCAGTAACTATCAGCTTGATCTTCTCAGTTCGAAGTACAAAGTAAATTTATTGTGAAAGTACATGCAATATACGTCATTTTCTTGCAGGCATTCACAATAGAACAAAGAAATACAGCAGAATCAATGAAAAACTATACGCAACAAAGACTGACAAACAACCAATGCGTGAAAGAAGACAAACTGCCCAAATAAAAGAACAAATAATGAATAGAGATAAATACATAGGAAGATAGAGAAAGAAATAGACAGACTGATAAATATATAAATAATACAGAGGGCATGAGATGTAAAGTCCTTGAAATTGAATCCATACATTGTAAAGTAAGTCCATAGGTGGCTCCCCCATCTCCTGCCAGTTCTAACCAGTTTTTGCAGCAGCACCATTGAGAGCTGCATCACCATCTGGTATGGGAATTGCAAGGTATCTGACCACAAGCCCCTAAGACCATAAGACATAGGAGCAGAATTAGGCCGTTCAGCCCATCAAGTCTGCTCCGCCATTCCATCATGGCTGATCCCAGATCTCACTCAACCCCATATACCTGCCTTCTCGCCATATCCTTTGATGCTCTGACCGATCAGCAAACGATCAGGAGAGTCGCAACAAAGGATTGCGAGGACTGCAGAGAGGATCATCGGGGTCTCTCTTGCACCCATCCAAGATATCTGCGCAGAGACCTTAGCATTGTCAGTGATCCTTCCTTCCATCCAACAGTCTCTCTGACCCCCTACCATCAGGCAGGAGGTACCATAGCATTAGAACAAGGACTTTTAAGAAACAGCTTCCTTCCCTGTGAGACTACTGAACTCCTTGCCACCACCCAGTTCTCACCACATATGAAGTGCCAACAGCGTTATAGTGTTTACTTTTTAACTTGTATCATATATGGACCTTATAATCACTTTGTGTTACGTGTGTGAGTTATATGTACTGTGTTGTGCTCCTTGGTCCAGAGGAACGTTGTTTGGCAGTATACATGTACATATTTCAGAAGATATATAGCACGGGTGGTTGATGTTTGGTTTGAGCTGTTCTCCAATCTTGGCAATTTACTTGTAAATGCTTTGTCACCACGTGAGGAGACATCATCAGTGCGCTGTTGATTGTGGTATGTCCTCCAAGTGCTCGGCCTTTATATACTTTTCCATCAGCTGATTGGATGTCATTTCAGAAACTTGATTGTGATGTGGGAGGAAATCTCGTCACTGATTGGCTGTGCGATGAACTTCACATCACAACTGCATTTCCAGCAGGGTGGACAAAGGAAAGCTGGTGATATAATTTACTTGGATCTTCAGAAGGCATTTGATAAAGTGTCACATATGAGAATGCTTACAAGATAAAATCCTATGGTGTTACAGGAAAGATACTGGCATGGATAGAGGAATTGCTGACAGGCAGGAGGCAGTGAGTTGGAATAAAGGGAACTTTTTCTGGTTGGCTGCCAATGACTCGTGGTGTTCCTCAGGTTTCATTATTGGGACCGCTACTTTTCACATTGTCAGTGATTTGGATAATGGAATTAATGGCTTTGTGGCAAAGTTAGTGAATGATATGAAGATAGCTGAGAGGTAGGTAGTGCTGAGGAAGCAACGCAATTGCAGCAGGACTTAGACAAATTGGAAGAATGGGCAAAAAAGTGGCAGATGGAATAGAATGTTGGGAAATGTATGACGATGCGTTTTCATTAAAGGAACAATAGTGCGGACTACTATCTAAATGGGAAGAAGATTCAACCATCAGGGGTGCAGAGGTACTTAGGAGTCCTTGTGCAAGACTCCCAGAAGGTTAATTTACAGGTTGAGTCTGTGGTAAAGAAGGCAATTGCAATGTTGGCATTTATTTCAGGGGGAATTGAATGTAAAAGCAAGAAGGTAATGCTGAGGGTTTATTAGACACTAGTCAGGCTGCACTTGTAGTATTGTCAACAGTGTTGGGCCCTGTATCTCAGAAAGATATGTTGTCATTGGAGAAAGTCCAGAGAAGGTTCATGAGGATGATTCTGGGAATGAAGGGATTAACATGTCAGGAGCATTTGGCAGCTTTGGGTCTGTATTCCTTGGAATTTAGAAGAATGTGAGGAGACCTCATTGAAACTTGTCGAATACTGAAAGGACTGGATAGGGTGGATGTGGAGAGGATGTTTCCTATGGTGGAGGTATCCAGAACTAGAGGGCACAGCCTTACAACCTTTTAACACAGAGGTAAGGAGAATTTTTTTTAGCCAGAGAGTGGTGAATCTGGAACGCTCTGCCACAGATTGTGGTGGGGGCCACGTCCATGAGTATATTTAAGGCCTTGAAGTACAAGTGATAGAGTAATGAATCCCGATCGGTAACCGCAAGAATTGCATCATAATAGATCTTTGTCCAGTTTCTAGAAATAGGTTTGAAAAATCTACACTAACATTTTCTTGAGCTAGAATTAGTCTGCAATCCTGTCAGGGTTCATCTGTGGCTGTTCAGTTAGAGGTAATGGTACAAAAACATGGGCAGAGCAAGGGATGAGGTTCTTCAGAATGAGCATAGGGAAATTATGCAGGAAATGAAAATCCAAGATCTTTGGATTACTCCCTGTACCATGTACTAGGAAGTCCAGGAATAGAAAGAGAGGCTGGATGAATGTGTGGCTGAGTAGCTCGTGTGAGGTGTGGGGGGCAAGGAATTCAGATTTTTGGATCTTTGGGATCTCTTTCAGAGGTGACCTATAGAAGAAGGGTGGAATGCACTTGAACCAGACGGGAGTCAATATCCTAGCAAGGAAATTTGCTTTTGCCATTAGATTGGCAGGACTCAAGGGAAGTTAGTTGGTGAGAAAACAGGAATACATGCAGTAACCAAAGGGTGAGGAGAGTCCTGGTTAAAGTAAAAGGACAGATAGGACCACTGCTTTAAACAGTACATATCTGTTTCAATGTATGTACCTTAACAGGCAAGGTGGGGGAACTGGGAACGTGGATTGCCCTAGGGACTGGGAAGTGGTGACCATAACATGAAGGTGGCTGAGAGAAGGTCAGGACTAGTAGCTCAATATCCCAGGAGACCGATGCTTTCGGCGTGACAGAAGAACAGGTAGAATTGGAGAGAGTATCATCTTTTTAATAAAGGATGTTCGATTAGATTGTTTAATTGTTACTTTCTTTGCAGTTTAACAATTTACGACTGCCAGTGCTGCTTAAAATGATTTATATGCATGTAACTGTTTAGTATGCTTCCTAGTGGCCACAATATGTATATGCAATTATTCAGTGTATCTCCTAGTGGTTACAGTTCTGTGTATCATTCTGCAAAGCTCTGGGAGCTTCTCTGGTCTTGTACTATTTGAATAGGGACCATCTGATTATCTATGAATTTGAATGGGATGTTTCTAATCTATGGCTATAAAGAGAGCTGAACATGTGCTGGCACCAAATTGTGCTTCTTCTCCCCCTTCCACTACTAGCTTCAGCTCCTGTTATGGTCCATTTTCAATTTTCTTTGTCCTGTTAATGCTTAATAAAATGAAGCGACAAGCTTTATGCCTCCTTCCTGACTTGTGAAAGAACCTTTGGATTAAAAACACCAGAATCCAACAGAGAGGACATAACAACAGTGCTTAGAGAGGATATTCCTGAGGGATCATCTAACAAGGCTATTTAGGTAGAACCTAGTTGTATGGAAGAGATGGTCACATTCGTTCCTTAAGGTTATTATAGCTGGGAGTTAGTGTGGATAAGCTCCCACTACTTATTAAATACTCCCAATGGCGTGCATCTCAGATAGCCTCTGTCAACCAGAACCAGCTCCTGGCCTTCACATGTGGCTTAACTACTAGATGGGGTGGTGTTTAGTATGCAGGCCTTTATCAGTCAGGGCATCCAGTTTAGGAGTAGGGACACTATGTTGCAGTCATTTCAAGAGGTCCAGAATACAAGAGCAAGGATGTGATGCTGAGGCTTTATAAGGCACCGGTGAGGCCTCACCTTGAGTATAGTGAACAGTTTTTGGCTCCTCATTGAAGAAAAGATGTGTTGGCATTGGAGAGGGTCCAGAGGAGGTTCTGGGTCTGTATTCTGACATTCAGAAGGATGAGGGTGTATCTCATTGAAACCTTTCAAATGTTGAAAGGTCTAGACAGAGTAGATGTAGAAAGGATGTTTCTTATGGTGGGAGAGTCTAGGACAAGAGGGTACAGCCTTAGGATAGAGCAGCGCCCTTTCAAAACAGATGCAAAGAAATTTCTTTAGCCAAAGGGTGGTGAATTTGTGGAATTTGTTGCCACATGCAGCTGTGAAGGCCAGGTCACTGGGTGTATTTAAGACAGAGATTGATAGGTTCTTGATTGGACATTACATCAAAGGTTATGGGGAGAAGGCCGGGAAATGAGGTTGAGGAGGGGAAAAATAGGATCAGCCATGATTGAATGGTGGAGCACACTCGATGGGCCAGATTGCCTAATTCTGCTCCTATGTCTTATGGCCTTATGGTCTATATAAGTCACTTAGCCAGCTGGTAGTATAGTGGCATCAGCACTGGACTTCAGGGTGAATGGTCCCAAGTTTTAATCCGGCCAGTTCCTTGCATGGTGATCCACGCTGGATCAAGGGTTGAGCTAGCCACCTGGCCTCAAAAAATCCAGTCAAATGCTAAGGAAACAGCAAGAGAAAATGCTGCCCAATGCACGACAAGGCATGAAAAGGACCAACAATATGTAAGTTGTTGGTGAGGCAGCACTTGGGGTACTGTGTACAGTTTTGATCACCAGTATTTCCCCTCCTTTCAAGTGTCTCTGCTGCTTCAAACTGATGGGAGCCTTTAAAAAAATCTCCAATTTACCTTTTGACCAAAGCTTCCAGCAATCTTTTGAATATTCTTCTTTTGTGAGCCTAGTTTCCAAAGTTTTTAAGCCAATGTGGGGCCTTTTTGGACAGGGATTTTATCTTAAAGGTATCCCTCAAAGAGGTTTTATAAGACTACCATTGCAGTATGGCTGATTTATTGTCCCCCTTAACCCATTCCGTTGCCTTGTCCACATAACTTTTGATGTCCTTACTAATCAAGAACTTCTGCTTTAAATATGTCAAATAACTTAGCCTTTTCCCCTTCTCATCAACTGTGAGTTTGTATTGTGGGCAGGATAGTCCTCATGGCGTGAGCTGCTGTATTCACACACAGAGCAACGTTTGATTTGCAGTTATGCTTTAAGTGGCAATGCATCTCTGTCCCAGTCAGTCATATCCATGTCCCTCAGGCTGGTAAAACCAAGGGGACTTGCCTCTGGTTCATGAATGAATCCTCGTTTTTTGCAGTGTTTTCAATCCAGGTTTAATTCCATTCATCATCATCACTGAACTTGATGGTGTGGGTTCCTTGAAGCCTTACAGTGATTTCTGGCATAAGGGATTCTCGCGGATAAGTAATTATGCTTTATTGGTATTTTTTACTAAGTTTCTCTTTCTAATGACATCTTGATGAATGTGAAGGATGGGCTTATTCAACAGAAAGAAAAATGGAGGGGTATGTGGGCGGGAAGGGTTAGACTGAACTTGGAATAGATTAAAGGTCAGCACGACAAAGTGGACCAAAGAGCACGTGCTGTTCTATGTGTTATGTTTTGGGAATCATGGAATTTTGAGATGTCCTCTAATGAATGTTGGTAAAGTCTGTCATAACTTGGATAAAATGGATTGTCCATTCCTCCTTAACTGTATGAGATATCCCAAAGGACATTTGCCTATTGTATGTGCTCATCTCCTGTTATTCAACAATAACAATGTTCTTTTAAACACAGTGGCCACTTTATTAGGTATATCTGCACTCCAGCTCATTAATGCAAATATCTAATCAGCCAATCATGTTGCAGCAACTCAATGCAAAAAAGCATGCAGACATGGTCAAGAGGTTCAGTTGTTGTTCAGACTGAACATCAGAATGGCAAAGAAATGTTATTTAAGTGACTTTAACCATGGAATGATTGTTGTTGCCAGACAAGGTGGTTTGAGTATCTCAGAAACTACTGACCTCATGGGATTTTCTTGCACAACACTCTCTAGAGTTTATGGTGCGAAGAAAGCTTCCAGTGAGCAGCTGAACATCCATGGGCGAAAACAGCTTGTTAATGAGTGGTCGGAGGTGAACGTCCAGACTGGTTCAAGTTGACAGTAGGTGAAAGTAACTCAAGTAACCAGACATTACTGCAGCAGTGTGCAGAGGAGCATCTCTGAACACACTGCATGTTGAATCTTCAAGTGGATGGGTCACAGCAGCAGAACATCACACACAAACAAAAATACATCCAATGGCCACTTTATTAGGTACCTCCTGTACCTCCTGTCCCTAATAAAGTGGCCTAAGTGTATATTACCTCCGGGCATTGATGTACTGCTGGGCCAGCTGTGCTGTGACCAATCCATTGGAGGGCGCGTGTTCTTGGACCCAGGTACAAACATTCCATAAGACCATAAAATATAGGAGCAGAAGTAGGCCATTCGAGTCTGCTCTGTCATTTAATCATGGGCTGATCCGATTCTTCCAGTCATCCCCACTCCCCTGCTTCGCCGCATACTCTTTGATGCCCTGGCTAATCAAGAACCTATCAATCTCTGCCTTTCAATACACCCAATGACTTGGCCTCCACAGTCCCTCATGGCAACAAATTCCACAGATTTACCATCGTCTGACTAAAGTAATTTCTCTGCATCTCAGTTCTAAAAGGACATCCTTCAATCTTGAAGTCATGCCCTCTTGTCCTAGACTCCCCTACCATGAGAAATAACTTTGCCATATCTAATTTGCTCAGATCTTTTAACATTCGGAATGTTTCTATGAGATTCCGCCCCCCCCCCCCTCATTCTTCTGAACTCAGGGAATACAGCCCAAGAGCTGTCAGACGTTCTTCATATGGTAACCCTTTCATTCCTGGAATCATTGTCATAAAACTTCTCTGAACCCTCTCCAGTGTCAGAATATCCTTTCTAAAATAAGGAGCCCAAAACTGCACAAAATACTCCAAGTGCGGTCTCATGAGTGCCTTATATATCCCCTATCCCCCACATGAGTCATCTTTTGTTGGCCCCCAACCAACATATATTCCACTCTCCCCTCCTACCCCTCCTCACAGTCCCCCACCCTGCTCTCATGACTATACCCCTTCCCTACATGAAACCACCACGGTGGGCTTCACAGCTGAACAGGTGAGAAGACAGCTGAAACCTCTCAACCCAAGCAAGGCTGCAGGACCGGATGGTGTCAGTACCAGGGTGCTCAAAGCCTGTGCCCCTCAGCTATGTGGAGTACTTCGCCATGTCTTCAACCCGAGCCTGAGGCTCCAGAGGGTTCCTGTACTGTGGAAGACGTCCTGCCTCGTCCCTGTGCCAAAGACGCCGTGCCCCAGCAGCCTCAATGACTACAGACCGGTGGCATTGACCTCCCACATCATGAAGACCCTGGAGAGACTTGTTCTGCAGCTTTTCCAGCCTATGGTTAGGCCACACTTAGATCCCCTCCAGTTCGCCTACCAGCCCTGACTAGGAGTTGAGGATGCCATCATCTACCTGCTGAACCGTGTCTACGCCCACCTGGACAAGCCAGCGAGTCATGTTTTTTGACTTCCCCAGTGCGTTCAACAGCATCCGCCCTGCTCTGCTGGGGGAGAAGCTGACAGTGATGCAGGTGGATGCTTCCCTGGTGTCATGGATTCTTGATTAACTGACTGGCAGACCACAGTACATGTGCTTGCAACACTGTGTGTCTGACAGAGTGATCAGTAGCACTGGGGCTTCACAGGGGACTGTCTTGTCTCCCTTTCACTTCACCATTTACACCTCAGACTTCAACTACTGCACAGAGTCTTGTCATCTTCAGAAGTTTTCCAATGACTCTGCCATAGTTGGATGCATCAGCAAGGGAGATGAGGCTGAGTACAGGGTTACGGTAGGAAACTTTGTCACATGGTGTGAGCAGAATTATCTGCAGCTTAATGTGAAAAAGGCTAAGGAGCTGGTGGTAGACCTGAGGAGAGCTAAGGCACTGGTGACCCCTGTTTCCATCCAGCGGGTCAGTGTGGACATGGTGGAGGATTACAAATACCTGGGGATACAAATTGACAATAAACTGGACTGGTCAAAGAACGCTGAGGCTGTCTACAAGAAGGGTCAGAGCCATATTTATTTCCTGAGAAGACTGAGGTCCTTTAACATCTGTCGGACGATGCTGAGGATGTTCTACGAGTCTGTGGTGGCCAGTGCTATCATGTTTGCTGTTGTGTGCTGGGGCAGCAGGCTGAGGGTAGCAGACACCAACAGAATCAACAAACTCATTCGTAAGGCCAGTGATGTTGTGGGGATGGAACTGGACTCTCTCACAGTGGTGTCTGAAAAGAGGATGCTGTCTAAGTTGCACGCCATCTTGGACAATGTCTCCCATCCACTACATAATGTACTGGGTGGGCACAGGAGTACATTCAGCCAGAGACTCATTCCACTGAGATGCAACACAGAGCATCATAGGAAGTCATTCCTGCCTGTGGCCATCAAACTTTACAACTCCTCCCTTGGAGGGTCAGACAATAGGCTGGTCCTAGACTTATTTCCTGGCATAATTTACATATTACTATTTAATTATTTATGGTTCTATTACTATTTATTATTTATGGTGCAACTGTAACGAAAACCAATTTCCCCCGGGTTCAATAAAGTATGACTATGACTATGACTATGATTATGACTCAACATCACATCTCTGCTCCTGTATTCTATACCTTTAGAAATGCAAGCCAACATTGCAATCGCCTTCTTCATTACTGACTCAACCTGAAGGTTAACTTTTAGGGTATCCTGCACAAGGACTCCTAAGTCCCTTTGCATCTCTGCATCTTGAATTCTTTCCCCATCTAAGTAATATTCTG
The DNA here is from genome assembly GCF_963921235.1 of Mobula hypostoma. Classification (NCBI taxonomy): domain Eukaryota; kingdom Metazoa; phylum Chordata; class Chondrichthyes; order Myliobatiformes; family Myliobatidae; genus Mobula; species Mobula hypostoma. Next base: position 112,093,005 of record NC_086104.1, read on the forward strand.
CCCATTTATTTTTTTCACCGAAGTGCATGACCATACTCTTTCCAACATTGTATTTCATTTGCCACTTCTTTGCCCATTCCCTTAAACTATCTAAGGCTCTCTGTTTCTTCAACACCACCCGCTCCTCCACCTATCTTTGTATCATCAACAAATTTAGCCACAAATCCGTTAATCCCATAGTCCAAATCACTGACATACATCGTAAAAAGCAGCGATCCCAACACCGACCCCTGTGGAACTCCACTGGTAACCGGCAGCCAGCCAGAATAAGATCCCTTTAGAAAACCTAGAAACCATAGAAACTACAGCACAGAAACAGGCCTTTTGGCCCTTCTTGGTTGTGCCGAACCATTTTCTGCCTAGTCCCACTGACCTGCACACGGACCATATCCCTCCATACACCTCCCATCCATGTATCTGATAGAAACCATAGAAACTACAGCACAGAAACAGGCCTTTTGGCCCTTCTTGGCTGTGCTGAAATTATTCCCACTCTCTGTTTTCTGCCAATCAGCCAATGCTCCATTCATGCGAGTAACTTCTCTGTAATTCCATGGGCTCTTATCTTGCTAAGCAGCCTCATGTGCAGCACCCTGTCAAAGGCCTTCTGAAAATCCATGTAGACCACATCTACTGCATCTCCTTTGTCTACCCTGCTTGTAATTTCTCAAAAAACTGCAGTAGGTTAGTCAAGCAGGATTTTCCTTTCAGGAAACCATGCTGGCTTTGGCCTATCTTGTCATACGCCTTCAGGTACTCCGTAATCTCATCCCTAACAATTGATTGCAACAACTTCCCAACCACTGATGTCAGCCTAACAGGTCAATAGTTTCCTTTCTGCTGCCTCCTACCCTTCTTAGATAGTAGAGTAACATTTGCAATTTTGCAGACAATCGGTACAATTCCCCAGCAAGACCTGCAGCAGCTGCTCAAGGATAATGAATTCCCTGATCTTTTCCTTGCTATAGATCTCTGGCCTTATTCAGCACTGGTAGAGTCCTTTCGGGCGGTGGTAGGTCCCCTTTGGTGACTCTCCAGCTGGCACAGACCTGCCCCGGGACCTCAGTCCATAGGTCTCCAGTCATATGTCGAATTTTGCCAGGAGTGCTTCCTTCAGGTCAGGGTAACAGTTGGACCTTTCCACATCCATGGCTGAGTAGACTTCCAACACTCTCCCAGTCAGGAGAGGGACGAGTCGACACACACATTTTTCCATGGGTCACTTCCACATCTTGGACAGCCGCTTGAACTGCAGGGGATAATTCTCAATATCCTCTCCCTCTTGGAAGACTGGTATCTTGGGTTCTGACCAGTAGGCAAACTCTTGGCTCAGGTGCAGGAAAGAGTGCAGGCACCGGTTGCTGGGAAGGCACCTGCAGTGGCCATGAGGGCTGCTCGTGCACACTTGGAGGTCCAGATGACAGAGAGTGCCAGGGTGCTGGTGGTGGAAGCAGCATTCTTGGGCTTCTGCTATCCGAGGAGACCGGAGACGTTCTGAACCTTGGAGTCCCAGAACCTTAGATGCAGTGAGTGCTGCCGGGTCAGCACTTGTCTCTGGTGGTGGAGCTTTGCTCAGGCTGGTTTGTAGCTCCCAGAACTCCTGCACAAGTATTTCTTCCCAGGCGAGGAACTGGCTGGGAAGAGCTGCCATCTCTGACATCTCAACAGACTTTCCCTGCTCCTCAGACTCCACCATGTCCCACTGTCCATCCTCATGAGACTCCCTGGATATTTGGCTTAACTCTGCTCTTCCATGAGTGCAGACCCACTCTTTTCCACACCTTCACCTCCTTTCAGCTTACCACCCCACCACTGCCACCATCTGTCACAGCTCACTGTCAGGCGTGGGTAAGCATGCCCAACGAGGGTCACCAGTTTAAAAAAAACAGATGGTAAACCACAGCAGCACGTTAGTGCAAAGGGGTTTTACTGAGTGACTGGAGGAAAAAGTGCAAGAAGTGCGCATATGAAGAAAAAAATATACAAGTAGACAAGTGAAAAATAACCACATATGTACAAAAATTTACAGATATACAGAGGCTTTCTCCACAACTCACATAGTCTAACACTCCGATATAACTATTTATCATCAAATCCAACCTCCACGCCTCTCTAGCAAAACTAGACCGAGATTTAAATCTGCCTCCGTCTGGCCTAGAAGGACCAGGAAATTCTACTGTTGGTCTAGGAGGGGTGGGAGGGGGGGTAATCACATGACCAGGCCATAATAATTATTTCAGATGCAGAATTGGGACATTTTAAACAGGGATTCTAACATCCTATACTTTTATACCACAACAAATGTCTCAATTAAACCCATAAATCAGTGTCCATGCTCAGATGACTATCGAAGAATAATGCTTCCCCCCCCTCCCCACCAGTGGTGTTGCCTGTGTAGACTGTGGTGCGTCTGCTCCCACGAAGCCCGGCATTATTTCAGGACACTCCAAACTGTCTCCGGGTCTTTTAGGGCTGTTCTGCTGTCTACAAACCAATGTAATGGTGTGATTGAAAATAAATTAAACTTTTTGGAATGCCTGTGTCTAGAATCCTTACTTTTATGAGTTATAAACCAGTAGAGCACTTGAACTAAGGGATTGTTTTGAGCAGCCAAGCCAGAAATTGTTTTACCGGTGGGGTGTGTGAATGGTGAACTCCCAAGAACTGCGGAACAGGAGGGCAAAGTGCGTGAACTACTGGGGAAATGAGACCAGGGACAGAACAAGGAGGAGTGACTAACCAGGCAAAGGGGCAAGGTTAGTGGGAGATTTAGCATTGCCAACTTGTCCTGCCACAACGTCCCATGGAGTTCCACAGGAATATTGTCAACAGAAACTTACATTGAACAGATACTCGGGTGTAAGGGAAGATGATCAAAAGCTGGGTCAAAGTGGTGGTTTTACACGGATGGAATTCTGGAACGCACTTACTGCTGATGGTGCAATTATATTTGATGAGTCAGTTTTGAAGAAGAATAAATAATTCAGATGGGTGATTAAGTAGAACTGTTGGTTATTGATATAGAATAAACCCAATCTGTTATTGAGAAAGTACAGAATTCATTGTTAGAGACAGTTGCAAAACTATAAGAAGATGACACAGAGTCAAATGGCTTTCTGAAAGAAAAACCATATTCAATAAATTTGCTAGAGCTCTTTGAAGATATAGCAAACACAAAAAAGAGGAGCCAGTTAACAATAGATTTGGATTTCCAGAAGGCATTTAATTAGATGCAATATGTAAAGTTTACTGCACGGGAGCACTTTAAGTTCTGGTCACCTAACTAGAGGAAGGATATCAGTAAGATTGAAAGAGTTCAGAGAAGATTTACTGGAATGTTGCTGGGTCTTCAGGAGTTGAGTTACAGGGAAAGACTGAACAGGTTAGGACTTTATTCCTTGGAGCATAGAAGAATGAGGGGAGATTTGATAGAGGTTTACTAAATTATGAGGGGTATAGACAGAGTAAATGTGAATAGGCTCTTTCCACTTAGATTAAGAGAGATAAACACAAGAGGACATGGCTTTAGGGTGAAAGGGCAAAGGTTTAGGGGGAACATTAGGGAGAAATTCTTCACTCAGAGTGGTGGCAGTGCGGAACGAGCTGCCATCTGATGTGTTAAGTGTGGGTTCACTCTTAAGTTTTAAGAATAAATTGGATAGATATACGGATGGGAGAGGTCTGGAGGGTTATGGACTGGATGCAGGTCAGTGGGACTAGCGGAATAAAGTTTTGGCACAGACTAGAAGGGCCAAATAACCTGTTTTATGTGCTGTAGTGTTCTATGGTTCTATGGTTCTAAGTTGGGGTTTATATTTGGGAATATATTGGAATGACAAGCTAACAGCAAAGCAAACGAGAGAATTTCAGATTGGCTGTCAGAAGCATCAGTTCTGAGGTGACAAACATTGAAAGTTCAAAGTTCAAATTATATTCATTATGGAAGTATTTATATGTCCTTTGGTACCAATGACATAGGAAGGAAAAGCAATGATGTCCTGAAAAGGGAATTTAGAGGGCTAGGTAGAAAGCTGATAAGCAGGACCCCCCAGCCAGTAATTTCTGGATTGCTGCCTGTGCCACACGTCAGTGAGAGTGGAAACAGGATGATTTGGCAGATAAATGTGTGGTTGAGAAGCTGGTGCAGTGAGCAAGGCTTCAGGTTCTTGGATCATTGGGATCTCTTCTGAGGGTGGTATGACCTGTTCAAAAGTGATGTGTTGCACCTAAACCCAAGGGGGACCAATATTCTAGTGGGCAGGTTTGTTAGAGCTGTTGGGGAGGGTTTAAACTAACTTGGTAGGGGGGTGAGAACTGGAGTGAAGGGACTCAGGAAAGGACAGATGGTAAAGAAGTAAAGACAGCGTGCAGTCAGACTGTCAGGAAGGGCAGGCAGGTGATGGGACTTAGTTGCAGCCAACAGGCTGAGTATCAAATTATTAGGGATGCAGAGTCAGAAAGGACAGCAAATATAGTACTCAAGGTATTGTATCTAAATGCGCGTAGTATAAGAAATAAGGTGGATGATCTTACAGATTGCCTGGTATGACGTTGTGGCCATCACTGAATCGTGGCTGAAGGATGGTTGTAGTTGGGAGCTGAATGTCCAAGGTTACACGTTATATCGGAGTGACAGCAAGGTAGGCAGAGGGGGTGTTGTGGCTCCACTGGTAAAGAATGGCGTCAAATCAGTAGAAAGATGTGACATAGGATTGGAAGATGTTGAATCCTTGTGGGATGAGTTAAGACACTGCAAGGGTAAAAGGATGTTGATGGCAGTTACATACAGGCCTCCCAACAGTAGCTGGGAGGTGGACCACAGGTTACAGAAGGAAATAGAAAAGGCATGTCAAAAGGGCAATGTTATGTTAGTCATGGGAGATTTCAACATGCAGGTCGATTGGGAAAATCAGATTGGAAATGGATCTCAAGAGAGTGAACTTGTTGAATGCCTAAGAGTAAGCTTTTTAGAGCAGTTTGTCATTGAGCCTACTAGGGGATCAGCTATACTGGACTGGGTGTTATGTAATGAACCAGAGGCGATTAGGAAGCTTAAGGTAAAAGAACCTTTAGGAACCAGTGATCACAATATGATTGTGTTCAACTTGAATTTGATAGGAAGGAAGTAAAGTCTGATGTAGCAGTATTTCAGTGGAGTAAGGGAATTTACAGCAGTATGAGAGAGGAGTTGGTCAAAGTAAATTAGAGAGGAGCTACTGGCAGGGATGTCAGCAGAGCAGCAATGGTATGCATTTCTGGGAAAAGTGAGGAAGGTGCAAGACATGTGTATTCCAAAAATGAAGAAATACTCAAATGGTAAAATAGTACAACCATGGCTACAAGGGAAGTCAAAGCTATTGTAAAATCAAAAGAAAGGACATACAACAAAACAAAAATTAGTGGCAAGATAGAGGATTGGGAAGTTTTTAAAAACCTACAGACAGCAACTAAAAAAATCACAAGAAGGAAAAAATGAACTATGAAAGTAAGCTAGCAAACAATATCAAAGTGGATAGTAAAAGCTTTTTCAAGTATGCAAAAAATAAAAGAGAAATGAGAGTGGATATAGGACTGCTAGAAAATGGGGCAGGAAGATGTTGGAGACAATTATTAAGGATGAGGTGATGGAGTACTTGGTAACACAGGACAAGATAATACAAAGTCAGCATGGTTTCCTTCTGGGAAAATCCTGCCTGACAAACCTGTTGGAATTCTTTGAGGAGATTACAATTAGGATAGATAAAGGGGATTTGGACTTTTAGAAACCTTTGACAAGGTGCCACACATGAGGCTGCTTACCAGGTTAATAGCCCATGGTATTACAGGAAAGTTACTAACGTGGTTAGAGCATTGGCTGATTGGTAGGAGGCAGCAAGTGGGAATAAAAGGATCCTTTTCTGGTTGGCTGCCAGTGACTAGTCGTGTTCCGCAGGGGTCGGTGTTGAGACCACTTCTTTTTATGCTGCATATAAATGATTTCGACGATGGAATAAATGGCTTTGTTACCAAGTTTGCAGATGATATGAAGTTTGGTGGAGGGGCGCATAGTGTTGAGGAAACAGATCGAATGCAGAAGGACTTAAACAGATTAGGAGAATGGGCAAAAACATGGCAAATGAAATACAATGTTGGAAAATGCATGGTCATGCACTTTGATAGTAGAAATAAATGTGCAGACTATTTTCTAAACAGGGAGAAAATCCAGGAATCTGAGATGCAGAGGAACTTGGGAGTCCTCATGCAGAACACCCTGAAAGTTACCTTGCAGGTTAAGTCGGTGGTGAAGAAGGCAAATGCCATGTTAGTATTTATTTCAAATGGTTTAGAATACAAGAGCAAAGATGTGATGCTGAGAATTTATAAGGCACTGGTGAGGCCTCACCTTGACTATTGTGAACAGTTTTGGGCCCCTCATCTTAGAAAAGATGTGCTGGCATTGGAGAAGGTCCAGAGGAGGTTCACAAGTATGATTCCAGGAATGAAAGGATTATCATATGAGGAACGCTTGATGACTCTGGGTCTGTACTCACTGAAATTCAGAAGGATGAGGGTGATCTCATTGAAACTTTTCTAATATTGAAAGGCCTAGACAGAGTAGATGTACTAAGAATGTTTCCCATGGTGGGAGAGTTGAGGACAAGAGGGCACAGCCTCAGGATAGAGGGGCACCCTTTCAAAACAGAGATACAGAGTAACTTCTTTAACCAAAGGGTGGTGAATTTGTGGAATTTGTTGCCACATGCAGCTGTGGAGGCCAGGTCATTGGGTGTACTTAAGGTAGAGATTGATAGGTTCTTGACTGGACATGGCATCAGAGGTTATGGGGAGAAGGCCGGGAACTGGAATTGAGGAGGAGATGAAAAAAAGGATCAGCCAGGATTGAATGGTGGAGCAGACTCGATAGACCAGGTGGCCTAATTCTGCTCCTATGTCTTATGGTCTACGTCATCATATACTCCCCTCAGATTCATTTTCTTGTAAGCATTCACAGTAAAACAAAGACATATAATACAATCAATGAAAAACTACAAAGGCTGACAAACAAGCAACATGCAAAAGAAGATAAACTGTGCAAATACAAAAAAAAGCTAATAATAAATAAATAAATAGATAGTTAGATAGATAGATAGATAGATAGATAAATGTTACTGCTAACATGAGTGTAGAATCCATAGGTTGTGGAATCAGTTCAGCATTGAGGTGAATGAAGTTATCCATGCTGATTTAGGAGCCTGATGGTTGAAGAGTAATAAATAATCTTGAACCTACTGGTGTGGGATCTAAGCTGCTATACATCAATATTCAATATATTATTGACTTGGATAAAGGGAACGATTGTTAATTTGCCTACACTCCAGTGATAAGTAGGTTAGCAAGTTGTGAAGAAAGCTCGGGGAAGTGGTGGTGTTAAAGCCAAGATTGGAAGAGCCCTGATATTATTGAATGGCAGAGTAGATTCAAGGGTGTGATTGGCCTTCTCCTGCTCTAAGCCCTTATTTTTAAAGGTGTGGGATTCAATGTTTGCCTGTGCTTAATAGCCTGAAGTATTCAACCATTTCAGTTAAAATTTCACAATGTTATTTTGGGTCTAGAGCCACGTATAGATGAAGGTCACGAAAGAGAGTAGATAGATGGACATTAATGCTCCGGATGAGTTTTCAGCACAATAGAATGATTTCATTATAGTGTTATACTCCAGCCCTTTACCTTTTCCATCTATCACCTACCAGCTTCTTACTTCATCCCCCCTCCCCCCCCACCTATCACCTTCTAGCTAGTTTTCCTTGCCCTCTCTCCACCTCCTTATTCTGGCATCTTCCCCCTTCCTTGCCTGTCGAGATGAAGGCTGTCAGGCCAACGTGTTGACTGTTTGTTCATTTCCATAGATGCTGTCTGACCTGCTGAGTTCTGCACCATCTGAAGTCAGTTATTCTAGTTATATTGCCAAATGTCTGCCAAAACTTGTTTTTGAACAATTGTAGATTTATGTACTCCTGTCAACTTAGAAGTTGAAGAAAAAGTTCATAAAGCTAACTGAAAAGTAGAAAAAGCTGAAAATAAAGTGAAATTGTTCTATGGTATTTTGAAAATCAGTTGCCTCGATAATTCAACCCCTTAGAGTGCAGTCACACAATGAGCACTCATAACTGACCCCGATCTGATCAAATCCTGCAGCCCCCACCATCTGCCACCCTTAACTCTCTATCCCTGTGCTTGTGTCCCACACAGCCCTCACCATCCGCCACCCATGGCATAATCATGCTCCTGGGTGCTGTGTATGAATGATGTGCTCTGGTCTGACTGGCCAGGAAGCATCTGTTGCCGGCAGGACATGAAAGCATCTGCTGCTATTGCCCCCGTCTCTCAGTGCACCACAAGAAATGGCTTCATCTAAAGGTGCCTTTGTACCTGCAATTGTGGGCTGTTCTCTATTACACAATGGGGTTACTAACACACTTAGAATACATTTCGAATAACATACATTGGTTCTGCAAGATTCCCAATGCATTGGAGAGCTACTTTATTTCATTCCTGGGAATAGCTTGCATTCCAATAAAGTGGTAATCATGCAGTTTAAAAAAAAATCACCGATATGTTATCGATATGCATGATCATTATAACTAAACAAAGCCCTTCTGAACTGAAGTCAATTTGAACTCTCCATTATCCTGGCTTCTGTGAGTGCAAAAGAATCTAAGGATTAGTATTGTTATATTCTTTTTCTCTAAGTGATTAGCCGGGCTGGAGATGGATTGGGGGGAGGTGTAGTTAACCATTGCAAACCATGATTTATTTGACTGATTTTTAAATACCTTCACCACAGGCCCCTGATGGACATGGGCGTCTTCAGCTGTCACCCTGCCTTGTCCTTATGTCAATGTTGTGAGCTCGTACAGAGCTTCTCCTGGGAACTTTCCGCGCAGGAGTTTCCAAACAGAAAGCACTGGGTCTCCGGAGAGTTACATTTAAATCATGGCAGTATCCTCAGTGTCAGTACAGAATAGCCCACCCCATGGGGTAGGATGGGGAATACACAGCAGATGTTGGTGATAAACCTTGTTTACATTCTAACACGTATGCGTCGTGCAGCACTCACGGATTGGTTAGTCAAGTGAGGGGAGGCAGTGATACTGCCGGATAAAATTACTGCTCCGGACTTCCACTCTATTGTGTTTTCTAATCAACGTGGCCTCTTCTCATTGCTACCATCAGGGAGGAGGTACAAGAGCCCGAAGACACTCATCAACAACTCCTTCCCCTCCGCCATCAGATTTCTGAATGGACATTGAACCCATGAACATAACCTCGCTATTTCTTTTCTTTTTTAAATTTGCCTTCTTTTTGCATTACTTACTTAATTTAATTGTGTATATAAATATTTCTCAATGTAAATTATAGGTTTTTATAATTATTATTATGTATTGTAATGTACTGCTGCCGTAAAACAACAAATTTCACGACATATGCCAGTGGTGTTAACCTTATTCTGATAAGTTACAGTTTAGTTAAAATCTAAGATCAAGAATATTATAAGCAATTAAAAGTGACTCCATTTATGTTTAAAAGTAATTTTATTTGAGATAAATATCAAGCAAGTTCACAATTGAGGGGACTGGGAGCTGGTTTCACGATGCCCTTTCCAGCCAGAGCGTTTCCTCTGGAAAGGAATACAGTACATGGTGTTTGCGTTTTGCCAGCTTTGTTTGCCTGACTTCATTGTTGAGGCTACACCACGCGGGCTTCTCACGATGTGGCCGAAGCACCCCTGCTATCAGCTGTCTTTGTCCAAAAAAAAACCCCGGTGCATTTTACTTGCGCTGAATTTTAATTGTTTCTCCCAGGCCTCCCCCAGCAACAACCTTAACCAGATTCCCTCGCCCAATCACAAGGAACTGAGGGGGTCAGCTCGGAGTAGCGCAAGGAGGGGTGGATCCAAGCATTGTGTTTTCTGACAGGTGACCAGTATCTCAGCACAAAGAGTGGGTCAGAGCCAGAGCCGGGTCTCTTCTCTGAGCTTCATGTTCTCCACTCCTCGCAATCTGTCCAAATTTAACTCGCCATTGAGGGTCTTAGCCGCAGAAACAGCTTTATATTCACTAATCCAGGCAGAAGTAAGAGTACACACAGAGACAGGTTCGAAGGCGGGACACGACCATTCTCTTTCTCCCCTGCCTCCAGTGAAAAGTCTTCAGAAAATCGGTGACAAGATTAATCAGCCTGTAGAGCTGAAACACATGCTTGACTTAAACAAGCCTTTGCAGTGCTAACAACTGCTCTGAGAGTTCCCTTGTCATGCTAATGCAGATTAGTGCAAAACCCATTGGTTCTTCACTGAACAGGCCAATTAATTCAAAACAATCTACATATGCTAGGCATTACCTCAGAGACAGTCAGAGCACTGCATACATTGCACGGGGAAATTGTATTACAGTACCCTTTCTAACGCTCCGACACATTTCAATGGTGGTCGGCACACAAACCACGGGGTGAAGGGGAAAGTCTGCAGTGAACACACAGTGACAACAATATGTTCTCTTTTCTCATCTGTTTTTGGTGCCTGTTTGATTTTGTGATGGCAAAACAGTAAGCACACAGAGAGGGATGGGCTATCCTCACTATAGACGTCCTTCACAATGTTGTTTGGTCAGTGCTCCCCACTCAATGGCTCCATTAGCGCAGTCCCCTTATCTGCAAGGTCGCTTTATTCTTTAGGGGGAGCCTGTCTTTCAGCTTGATACCACTCCAAGTTTATATTTGTTTGGTTTCTCGGACAGGCGTTACTGTTTTGTTGAAATTCAACAATACAATTTGCTCTGCTTTGAAGGCCCTGAGGATGTTTTTAATGTGTTGCCAATGCTGCCTACATTAATTTCAAGCTCGTTGTCAAAAGAGACTGCATGGAAAACAGAAACTCTCGTCTGCTATGTCCTCCCAGTTGGAAATAAAATGAGGATACATTAGTAACATTCTGGGCTCCTGAGGGCGGTTTGCCAGTAGACAACCCCACCCTGAGCCTGGATGAGAAGCTGTGTGGATTTTCCACAGTTCATTTGGCAAATTACTGCTCCACAGATAAATAAATCATTCATTCAGGGTTCAAGGTAAATTTATTATGGAACTACTGAGTATAAATGCCACCATCTACAAGCCTGAGATGCGTTTTCTTGCTCGCATGCTCAGTAAGTCAAAGAGCCGTAATGGAATCAATGGAAGACCATACTCAAAAGGACAGACAAGCAACCAATGTGCAAAAGACAGCAAATTGTGCAAATACAGATGATAATCATAAACCAATAAGCAATAATATCAAGAACATAAGATGGAGAGACCTTGAAAGTGTGTCCATAGGTTGTGGGAGCAGTCGAGTGATGGGATGATTGAAATTGAGTGAAGTTATCCCCACTGGTTCAACAGTCTGATGGGTGAAGGGGTAATAACTGTTCCCATTCATGGTGGAGTGAGTCCTGAGGCTCCTGTACCTTCTTCCTGATGGCAGCAGTGAGAAGAGGACATGACCAGGGTGGTGGGGGTCTCTGATGGTGGGTGCTGCTTTCCTGTGACAATGCTCAGTAATGGGGAGGGATGGACTGGGCCGTATCCACTGCTTTCTATAGCATTTTCCATTGGTGGTCCCATAGCAGGCTGTGATGCAACACACTGAACCACACGTCAATAGAAGTTTGTCAAAGTTTTTGATGTCATGCAGTGAGTCAATCTACATAAAAATATACAAAACAATATATATGTAAGACAGAAATGATCAGCTTTCTTCAAAGCAGTTTTTCATCAGGTGAAAGCTGGCAGGGGATTGGCTGTGATTAATATGCTGAACATATTTATATAGATAGAAAGACTAATTTGTGACCATTTTTTGCTTGGTTAAGCATTTGTGCTTGAACATTAGGCTTGGATCAGCTATTTCATACGATGGTAAGTAATGAGATGACATGTGCAATAGCAGGCTTAACAGCTTTATGCTCCACTCAGATGTGAACTGTACAGTGGCCCAGGATTAAGGAACAAATGGAGGAACACACACAAAATTCTGGAGGAACTCAGCAGGTCAGGCAACATTCATGGAAAAGAATAAATAGTCGACATTTAGGGCTGAGACCCAGTCCAGATGAAGGGACTAGGCACGAAACGTCAACTGTTAGTCATTTCCATGGATGCTACCTGCCCTGCTGAGTTTCTCCAGCATTTTATGTGTGTTCCTCTGGATTTCCAGCATCTGCAGAACCTCTTGTGTTTACAAAAGACATAAACTGATTTTTGTGACCTGGCTTCTGTCATGGTCCGGTCCGTGAAGTCTGCATTCTGGTTCACGGTCCAGTCCGTGGACTGCAGACTCCGAGTCTTCCGGCTGTCCCTTGTTTTAGTTGGGCTTAATCATAGGCACCTGATGCTCGTCTTGGGGCTGAGAATACAAGTGGCCCGGGAATATAAGTGGCCCTGGGATAGAGTGTGGGTGCTGGGTACCATGGGGGGATCATTTTTGGCAAATGAGAGGTGTGTTGGAAACACTGGGTTGAGACAGCTGACTGGAAAATGGCAGAGAGAGAGAACATCAAAGAAAGAGCCAAGCTGTTGAAGGAAGTTTTTGGCGAGAGTGGAAGTGAACTAGAGATGGAGGTTGGTGGGAAAGAGGAACGGAACAGAAAGAGGAAGAAAAGAAAGCAGAGCTATGGGATATCAAACTCTGAGGAGTCAGCGGATGATCAAAGCAGGACAGCAAAACAATGGAAAGAAGATGAGATTAAAGCAATTGGAATCCGATTCGTTTGATGAAGATGCTCAACAAAATTATAGGCCAGATTAAAGGAGCAAAGATTTTACAAAATGGATATCTATTAGTGATTTGTCGGGATAGTGCTCAGCAAGGCAAAGTGATAAGATTAAGTAAAATAGACAACAAAGAAGTACAATGCTCAATGCCCAACAATAGAAAGTGGACTAGAGGAGTTATTTCGGGGATACCAACTAAAGTTACTATGGATGAGAATAAACAGAACATAAAAGGAGCAAAAATTATTGAGACCAAACGTTTGAAAGTTGCAAGAAACGGGAAAAAGTGTGATAGTTTATCGGTGATGGTTAACTTTGATGAAGAGAGATTGCCGACTAACGTTTACTTAGGGTATATTTGTTATACTTAGGGCGGTTAAAATATATATACCACCACCTTTAAGATGCCATAAATGTCAGAAATTCGGGCACATTGCAGCAGTCTGCAGAGGAAAACAAAGATGTGGGCGAGGCGCTGGAGAACATGAATATGGGAAATGTGAAGTGGGAGCTAGGCTGAAATGCCGCAATTGTGGCGAGGAACACAACACAGCTTATCGAGGGTGCATTTATAGCAAGAAGCCGGCTGAGATACAATATGTAAAAGTAACTCAAGGAATCAGTTGTGCAGAAGCAGTGAAAGAATTTGCTGAAAAAAAGGCTGTCAAGCAAATAAATGCAGGGAATAATAAACTGGTGAATTGTGAGGGCTGTGATATGAAAAATAAGGATACACTATTAATGAGTAGAAAGGATTTCGTACTTTTTATGGTGGATGCAATTAATTGTTCAGCGCAAACAAGCAAAAGAACTGAGAAAATTAAAATTATAGTCAAGTCTGCAGAAAAGTATCTTGGTATTAAAGGGATTAAGTGGGAAGAAGTCAAAGAAACGCTGAATGGAGGATCCAACAGTTCACAGGCAGGGGAGATGGAATCTTAATGGCAGTATATTTATCGCAAATGGTCAAGTATTTAAGAAATATGTTTCAGAACTTAAGGAAAATCCTCAGATTTCATGGTTGAAGCCCAGGGTAAGTGTGCAGAACTCCAACAACAAATGGAAGTACCCAACAAGAACAACTGTGTGTTGGAAAGAGATTGGAAAATGGAGGAAATTATTACAAGGATACAAAAGGAAAAGAAATTTGTTGCAATGTGAATTATCTACATTCAGATTATAAAATGAAAACATGGAAGCAAATGAAGAAGAACTCCAAGGTCTCAGTAAACAACTGCAGGCTACGATCCAAGAAATGGAAAACCTGAAAAAGCAGATAGACTTGGAAAAACAGCAATTTTAAAAGCATAACGTGTGATAGTTACTATTCTTTAACAAGACGATCTTAGTCTTACAAGTGAAGTAGATGAAATCAGTGTAATTGAGGTAATGCAACTACATGAAAACGTGACAAAATTAGGGAAGAATAGCAGTTTGTGGCATTATCTAATGAGCGCATTAAGCATTCACGAGGAATTGCAGATACAGTGTGATGCTAATAGAGAACTGCAGGCTGAACTAGATTGTCTAAAGTAGAGAACTCCAGGACATATTTGGTTGGAACATCACAAGTCTAGCAGGTGGCAGTAATGCACTGAAAACTCGTTGCCAACTGCCATAAAACAAAAAAGAAGAAGAAGAAGTGTGGGTGCTGGTTTATCTCATCAGTATCCCCTTGGAGCAACCTACCAGTGGAAGGCTAGAGCAGCCATTTGTGATCTCTAGGCCTGGTTGGAGGACCACTGCTTCATGGAGCCTTGTTGTCTCTAGTCAGAGCAGTCATCGTGGTATGGATTTGGCCGTTTCCGGGACCAGCTGAGTGGCCGTCTGCCACTCGGAGCTAGATATGGATTCAGCATGTCAGGCAGCGACTCTAGGAAGAGGTACAGTTGACGTTTCGGGCCGAGACCCTTCATCAGGACTAACTGAAAGAAGAACTAGTAAGAGATTTGAAAGTGGGAGGGGGGAGAGGGAGATCCAAAATGCTAGGAGAAGACAGGAAGGGGAGGGATGGAGCCAAGAGCTGGACCGGTGATTGGCAAAAGGGATATGAGAGGATCATGGGACAGGAGGCCCAGGGAGAAGGAAAAGGGGAAGTATTGTGGTACCAGTGTGCAGTGTGCATACATACAGAAAGGTGCCGGAAAAGGGCCAGTATCATCATGAAGGATCCCACCCACTCTGCTCATGGACTGTTTGTTTCACTCCCATCGTGAAGGAGGCTATGTAGCTCCATGCCAGGACCACCAGACTCAAAACAGTTACTGTACTTTTCCTGAGCAGTAAGACTGATCGACACCTTCATTCACTAACCCACCCCTCCACACCCCCACCACCACTACTTTATCATTTCCTGTCAAAGTCACCTTATGTGCAGCCTAGCATCATGTTATGGACATACAATCTACGTTTATAAGCTATCTAATGTGTTTATGTTTATTGTGTTTTTTATGATTGTGCTTTTTATCTTATCGTGTCTTTTTGTGCTGCATCAGATCCGGAGTAACAATTATTTCATTCTCCTTTACACTTGTGTACTGGAAATCTACATTAAACAATCTTGAGTTTTAAATCAGTGACCTTAGTCTGCAGAAATAAAGGAGGAGAAACTCAGTTTGGCTGGAAACTCACTGGGAGGCACTGAGTGAGGCTGGCATCAGACTCTGTGGTAGCTGGACTCGTTAACTGTACTCTGACAACTTCTACTCACTCTTCAACCACACTTTGTTAACTGTACACAAGGAGAGCAGCATGACCCCTGTCACCGCACTGTTCTGAAGTTCAAACAACGAAATGTCCTCCTTATACAGAAATCCACTCATAATCTACAAATATTGATCCAGTTAAAACTTTGTACAATTTCCACAGTAGTGTGACAGTAGCATGTAGTGGTTAGCACAACGCTTTACAGTACAGGTGACCCAGGTTCACTTCCTGCCGCTAGCCTGTAGGGAGTTTGTACATTCTCCCCATGACCATGTGCGTTTCATCCAGGTGATCCAGTTTTCTCCTACAGTCCAAAGACCTATGGGTTGGTAGGTCAGTTGTTCATTTTAAATTGTCCCGTGATTAGCCTCATGTTAAATGGGGGTGCGGGTTTGCGGAACACCGTAGCTCAAAGGACTGGATGGCCCATACCCTGCCCAATAAACAAACAACTCCCATATCATTCTGAGAATGATCTTATGAGGAAATTCAAGGAAGAAATGATGACAGAAAGAACGAAGGAAAGGGAGGAAGTAAAGAAAGAATTGTGGTAAAGGAAGGAGAAAGCTTCACAAGTTCAGAATGTGCCAAAGCACAAAAAACACTTCCTTGCCAGAGAAGTACTTATGAAGTAGAATTATTTTTGTCATGTAGGGGGAAGAAAAGCAGCCAATTTGTGCACCGAAAGCTGCCACATGTGAAATTACCTGTTGATCAGTATTTTTTAAAGCGCTCGTTGAGAACAAATACTGGCAGGGCTGTCAAAGAAATCTCTACAAAATTGTGCTGTGGCTTCTTTTACACTCACCTGCGAAGGTTAATGAATCTGTCAAAAGAGGCATCTCCAGTCTCACACAGAGGTGATGAGTTTATAGAACGAGTTGCCAGGGAAGGTGGTGGAGCCTAGTACAAATTCAACTTCCTGTCCTTCTGTTCAAACCACTCCCTTCCCCACTAAAAGCCATTTCAGCAGATATACGATGAGGAAAGGTGTCAAACCTTGTCAAGTTCCCTCAGAATCATATATGTTTCTGTATAACTACATCTCTTGCTTCTAACCCCAATGAATTAGCCCCACCTGCTAATTCTCTCCATATCAGACTATCCCTTCATTGCCAGAAAACTTCTCTACACAGTCTGAAATTCAAAACTATCCCTCTTTGAATAAAGAGACCAAAGTAATATGCACACAGCTATGGTGATGGAATGCTTTGAGAGGCTGATCATGGCTAGAATTGACTCTAGTCTCAGCAAGGACCTGGACCAACTACAATTTGCCTATCGCCACAATAGGTCAACAGCAGACGCAACCTCAGTGGCTCTTCCATACAGCTTTAGATCACTTGGACAATACAAACACCTATGTCAGGATGCTGTTTGTTGTTTATAGCTCAGCGTTTAACACCATCATTTCCACAGTTCTGACCTGAGCCTCTGTACATCCCTCTGCAAATGGATCCTCGACTTCCTAAAGCAGAAGACCGCAATCTGTGCAGATAGTGATAACATCTCCCCCTCACTGACGATCAACACTGGTGTACCTCAGGGGTGTGTGCTTAGCCCACTGTTCTACTCTCTATATACACATGACTGTGTGGCTAAGCATAGCTCAAATACTATCAACAAATTTGCTGATGATACAACCATTGTTGGTAGAATCTCAGATGGAGATGAGAGGGCCTACAGGAATGAGATATACCAGCTAGTTGAGTGGTGTTGCAGCAACAACCAGTAAGACGAAAGAACTGATTGTAGACTTCAGGAAGAGTAAGACAAAGGAACACATACAGTGGCATGCAAAAGTTTGGGCACTCCATAAGACAAGACAAAGACAAAGGAGCAGAAGTTGGCCATTCGGCCCATCAAGTCTGTTCCGCCATTTCGCCCATCGTCTGTTCCGCCATTTGGCCCATCGTCTGTTCCGCCATTTTATCATGAGCTGATCCATTCTCCCATTTAGTCCCACATCCCCGCTTTCTCACCATAACCTTTGGTGCCCTGGCTACTCAGACACCTATCAATCTCTGCCTTAAATACACCCAATGACTTGGCCTCCACTGCCGCCCGTGACAACAAATTCCATAGATTTACCACCTGCTGGCTAAAAAAATTTCTTCGCATCTCTGTTCTGAATGGGTGCCCTTCAATCCTTAAGTCATGCCCTCTTGTACTAGACTCCCCCATCATGGGAAACAGCTTTGCCACATCCACTCTGTCCATGCCTTTCAACATTCGAAATGTTTCTATGTCTCCCCTCATTCTTATAAACTCCAAGGAATACAGTCCAAGAGCGGACAAACGTTTCTCATATGTTAACCCTCTCATTCCTGGAATCATTCTAGTGAATCTTCTCTGTACCCTCTCCAACTCAGCACATCCTTTCTTATATAAGGAGACCAAAACTGCCCACAATACTCCAAGTGAGGTCTCACCAGCGCCTTATAGAGCCTCAACATCACATCCCTGCTCCTATACTCTATTCCTCTAGAAATGAATGCCAACATTGCATTCGCCTTCTTCACCACCTACTCAACCTGGAGGTTAACCTTAAGGGTATCCTGTACGAAGACTCTCAAATCCCGTTGCATCTCAGAACTTTGAATTCTCTCCCCACTTAAATAATAGTCTGCCCGTTTATTTCTTCTGCCAAAGTGCATAACCATACACTTTCCAACATTGTATTTCATTTGCCACTTCTTTGCCCATTCTTCCAATCTATCCAAGTCTCTCTGCAGACTTTCCATTTCCTCAGCACTACCGGCCCCTCCACCTATCTTCATATCATCAGC
This sequence comes from Mobula hypostoma, assembly GCF_963921235.1. NCBI lineage: Eukaryota > Metazoa > Chordata > Chondrichthyes > Myliobatiformes > Myliobatidae > Mobula > Mobula hypostoma. Next base: position 112,111,286 of record NC_086104.1, read on the forward strand.
AAACTTAGCCACAAAGCCATCTATTCCATAATCTAAATCATTGATGTACAATGTAAAAAGAAGCGGCCCCATCACGGACCCCTGTGGAACACCACTGGTAACCGGCAGCCAACCAGAATGGGATCCCTTTATTCCCACTCTCTGTTTCCTGCCAATCATCCAACGCTCTATCCACGTATGTCACTTTCCCATAATTCCATGGGCTCTTATCTTGTTAAGTAGCCTCATGTGTGGCACCTTGTCAAAGGCCTTCTGAAAATCCAAATATACAACGTCCACTGCATCTCCCTTGTCTAGCCTACTTGTAATTTCCTCAGAAAATTGTAATAGGTTTGTCAGGCAGGATTTTTCTTTAAGGAATCCATGCTGAGTTCTGCCTATCTTGTCATACGCCTCCAGATTCTCTGTAACCTCATCCTTGACAATTGACTCCAACGACTTCCCAACCACCGATGACAAGCTAACAGGTCTATAATTTCCTTTTTGCTTCCTTGCCCCCTTCTTAGATAGTGGAGTGACATTTGCAATCTTCCAGTCTTCCGGAACCATGCCAGAATCTATCGACTTTTGAAAGATCATCGCTAATGCCTCTGCAATCTCCACAGCTACTTCCTTCAGAACATGAGGGTACATTCCATCTGGTCTGGGAGATTTATCTACCTTTAGACTATTCAGCTTCCTGAGTACTTTCTCTGTTGTAATTGTGACTGCGCACACTTCTCTTCCTTGCCACCCTTGAGTGTCCGGTACACTGCTGATCTCTTCCTCAGAGAAGACTGATGCAAAATACTCATTCAGTTCCTCCACCATCTCCTTATCTCCCATTACAATATCTCCAGCATCATTTCCTATTGGTCCTATATCTACTCTCACCTGTCTTTTACTCTTTACACTCCTGGTCAAAATTTCTGTAAATGTGAATAGTTAAGTGAGTAGAAGATGAACTGATCTCCAAAAATCATAAAGTTAAAGATGAAACATTCTTTTCAACATTTTAAGCAAGATTAGTGTATTATTTTTGTTTTATACAATTTTTTCAGCATGCAAAAGTTTGGGCACCCCAAGAGATTTGAGCTCTCAGATAACTTGCACCAAGGTTTCAGTCCTTAATTACTTGTTAGGGCTATCACTTGTTCACAGTCATTGTTAGGAAAGGCAAGGTGATGCAAATTTCAAAGCTTTATAAATACCCCACCTCCTCAAACCTTGTCCCAACAATCAGCAGCCATGGGCTCCTCTAAGCAGCTGTGTAACACTCTGAAAATTAAAATAAATGATGCCCACAAAGTAGGAGAAGGCTATAAGAAGATAGCAAAGGGTTTTCAGGTAGCTGTTTCCTCAGTTCATAATGTAATTAAGAAATGGCAGTAGACAGGAACGGTGGAGATCAAGTTGAGGTCTTGAAGACCAAGAAAACTTTCCGAGAGAACTGCTCATAGGATTGCTAGAAAGACAAATCAAAACTCCCGTTTGACTGCAAAAGACCTTCAGGGCTCTGGAGTGGTGGTGCACTGTTCTACTGTGCAGCAACACCTGCACAAATATGACCTCATGGAAGAGTCATCAGAAGAAAACCTTTTCTGCATCCCCACCACAAAATTCTGTGTCAGAAGTTTGCAAAGGAACATCTAAACAAGCCTGGTGCATTTTGGAAACAAGTCCTGTGGACTGATGAAGTTGAAATAGAACTCTGGCCGCAATGAGCAAAGAAATGTTTGGAGAAAAAAGGGTGCAGAATTTCATAGAAAGAACACCTCTCCAACTGTTAAGCACGGGGGTGGATTGATCATGCTTTGGGCTTGTGTTGCAGCCAATGGCACGGGAAGCATTTCATTGGTAGAGGGCAAAATGAATTCAATTAAATACCAGCAAATTCTGGAAGCACACGTCACACCGTCTGTAAAAAAGCTGAAGATGAAAAGAGTATGGCTTCTACAGCAGGATACTGATCCTAAACACACCTCAAAATCCACAATGGACTACCTCAAGAGGCACAAGTTGAAGGTTTTGCCATGGCCCTCACAGTCCCACGACCTAAACATAATTGAGTGGATAGACCTCAAAAGAGCAGTGCATGCAAAATGGCCCAAGAATCTCACAGAACCAGAAGCCTTATGCAAGGAAGAATGGGTGAAAATCCCCCAACCAAGAATTGAAAGACTCTTAGCTGGCTACAGAAAGACACTTAGCTGGCTACAGAAAATGGTGAAAATAAATCCAAAGGATTAATTAATAGTTACAGTTATATTAATAGCAAAAGGATAGTGAGGGATAAAATTGGTCCCTTAGAGAATCAGCGTGAATGGCTATGTGTGGAGCCAAAAGAGATGGGGGATATTTTGAACAATTTCTTTTCTTCTGTATTCACTAAGGAGAAGGATATTGAATTGTGTAAGGTAAAGGAAACAAGAAGGGTAGTTATGGAAAGTATGATCATTAAAGAAGAGGAAGTACTGGCGCTTTTAAGAAATATAAAAGTGGATAAGTCTCCGGGTCCAGACAGGATATTCCCTAGGACCTTGAGAGAAGTTAGTGTGGAAATATCAGGGGCTCTGACAGAAATATTTCAAATGTCATTAGAAACGGGGATGGTGCCGGAGGATTGGCGTATTGCTCATGTTGTTCCATTGTTTAAAAAGGGTTCTAAGAGTAAACCTAGCAATTATTGGCCTGTGAGTTTGAAAGTAGTGGTAAGTAAATTGATGGAAAGTATTCTTAGAGATGGTATACATAATTATCTGGATAGACAGGGTCTGATTCAGAACAGTCAACATGGATTTGTGTGTGGAAGGTCATGTTTGACAACTCTTGCTGAATTTTTTGAAGAGGTTACTAAGAAAGTTGACGAGGATCAAGCAGTGGATGTTGTCTATATGGACTTCAATAAGGCCTTTGACAAGGTTCCACATGGAAGGTTAGTTAGAAGGTTCAATCGTTCGGTATTAATATTGAAGTAGTAAAATGGATTCAGCAGTGGCCGGATGGGAGACGCCAGAGAGTAGTGGTGGATAACTGTGTGTCAGATTGGAGGATAGTGTCTAGTGGTGTTCCTCAGGATCTGTACTGGGTCCAATGTTGTTTGTCATATATATTAATGATCTGGATGATGGGGTGGTAAATTGGATGAGTAAGTTTGCAGATGATACTAAGATAGGTGGAGTTGTGGATAATGAAGTAGGTTTTCAAAGCTTGCAGAGAGATTTAGGCCAGTTATAAGAGTGGGCTGAAAGATGGCAGATGGAATTTAATGTTGATAAATGTGAGGTGCTACATTTTAGTAGGACTAATCAAAATAGGACATACATAGTAAATATAGGGCATTGAAGAATGCAGTAGAACAGAGGGATCTAGGAATAATGGTGCATAGTTCCCTGAAGGTGGAATCTCATGTGGACAGGGTGGTGAAGAAAGCTTTTGGTATGCTGGCCTTTGTAAGTCAGAGCATTGAGCATAGGAGTTGGGATGTAATGTTGAAATTGTACAAGGCATTGGTGAGGCCAAGTTTGGAGTATTGTGTACAGCTCTGGTCACCAAATTATAAGAAAGATATCAATAAAATTGAGAGAGTACAGAGGAGATTTACTGGAATGTTGCCTGGGTTTCATCTAAATTACATAGAAAGGTTGAACAAGTTGGGTCTTTATTCTTTGGAGCATAGAAGGTTGAGGGGGGACTTGATAGAGGTATTTAAACTTATGAGGGGGATAGATAGAGTTGATGTGGATAGGCTTTTTCCATTGAGAGTGGAGGAGATTCAAACAAGAGGACATGAGTTGAGAGTTAAAGGGCAAAAGTTTAGGGGTAACATGAGGGGGAACTTCTTTACTCAGAGAGTGGTAGCTGTGTGGAACGAGCTTCCAGTAGAAGTGGTAGAGGCAGGTTCGATGTTGTCATTTAAAGTTAAGTCGGATAGATATATGGACAGGAAAGGAATGGAGGGTTATGGGCTGAGTGCAGGTCGGTGGGACTAGGCAAGAGTAAGAGTTCAACATGGACTAGAAGGGCTGAGATGGCCTGTTTTTGTGCTGTAATTGTTATATGGTTATATGTTATATGGTTTACAAGCTGTGATACTTGCCAAAGGGGTGTTACTAAGTACTGCCATGCAGGGTGCCCAAACTTTTGCTCTGGGCCCTTTTCCTTTTTTTTATTTTGAAACTATAAAAGATGGAAATAAAAAAGTAATCTTGCTTAAAATATTAAAGAAATGTGTCATCTTTAACTTATGCCTTTTGGAAATCAGGTCAACTTTTACCCGCTTAGCTATTTACAGTAACAGAAATTTTGACCGGGGTGCCCAAACCTTTGCATGACACTGTACCAATCCTCATAGAGGGATCAGAAGTGGAGAGATTGAATAATTTCAAGTTCCTTGGTGTCAAGATTGCTGAGGATCTATGTGGTCCCAGCATATCAATGAAGCTATAAAGAAGGCAAGACAGTAGCTATATATCATTTGGAGCTTGAAAAGATTTGGTTTATTACCTAAAACACTCAAAACTTCTATAGATTTACTGTGGAGAGCATTTTGACAGGCTGCATCACTGTCTGGTATGGGCCCCGTGGGGGGTGGCTACTGTACAGGACCAGGAGAACATACAGAAAGTCGTAAAATTAGTCAACTCCATCTCGGGTAATAGCCTCCATAGTATACATGACATCTTCAAGGAACGGTGCCTCAGAAAGGCAGCGTCCATTATTAAGGACATGGGCATGCCTTTTTCTCACTGTTACCATCAGGTAGGAGGTACAGAAGCCTGAAGGCACACACTCAGTGCTTTAGGAACAGCTTCTTCCCCTCTGCCACCTGATTCCGAAATGGACATTGAACCCATGAACACTACCTCACTTTTTTAATATATATATATATTATTTCTGTTTTTGCACTATATTTAATCTATTCAATATACATATACTGTAATTGATTTGTTTATTGATCTTTTTCTCTTTCTATATTATGTATTGCATTGAACTGATGCTGCTAAGTTAACAAATTTCACGTAACATGCTGGTGAAAATAAACCTGATTCTGATTTTGATTTCTACATTGATCCAGGTGTGGTTCCAGCAATGCCCTGGAAAATTACAGCAACACTTGTGATTTTTGTATACCATCCCTGTTGCAATAAAAGCTAACATTCCCTTTGCCTCCCTAAATCAGGGGTCCCCAACCTTTTTTGCACTGCGGACCGGTTTCATATTGACAATATTCTTGCGGACCGGCCGACCCGGGTTGGGGGGCACGGGTAGGGTTGCCAACGGACAAGAGTAGCAGTCAAATACGTTGGGTTTACCCCGAGAAAGACTACAATGACCATGAAGCCTTGCGCGGGCACCAGTGCGCATGCGTCAGCTGCGCATGCGTGCACATGCCGATTATTTTTCTATAAATCATTTTTGTCGATTCTGTTTGGGGGCAGGGGGGGCTAGTGCTAATCACGACTGGGATATTGGTGATAAGTGGCTAATACACTCAATTTCGTTTCTAAAAGTGTTTATCTAACAAATTTAATATTAAACACATAGCACATATTTTCCTCGCATGAATACAGTGATAAGTCAATTATCAGGTGAGGACAGGGGAGCTTGAAGTAAGTGTTGAATGAACTTCCAGTAGAAGTGGAAGAGGCAGGTTCAATATTATCATTTAAAGTTAAATCGGATAGGAATATGGACAGGAAGGGAATGGAGGGTTATGGGCTGAGTGCAGGTCGGTGGGACTTGGTGAGAGTAGTGTTCGGCACGGACTTAAAGGGCAGAGATGGCCTGTTTCCGTGATGTAATTGTTATATGGTTTTATAAGTCAATAGCATCATAACATTTTAAGTAACGTTTGGATATTGAACACACAGCGCATATTTTCCCCATATGAACATATAAAATCATTGCAACACACCAATATCGCTGAATCAGTGGGAGCCCTGGGCTCAAGACGGTCCTATCGAGGGGTGATAGGAGACAGCGATACTCGAACGGGGTTCCTTATGTCCAGTCTATTCCGCAATTTAGTTTTTGTTGCATTCATCGCAGAGATATTTTGGAAATGGAAGCAACGTTTTCAGTGCTTTCGTGGCTATCTCAGGATATTCAGCCTTGACTTTGATCCAGAATACCGGCAGAAATATTATGTCAAACATACTTTGCACCCCGCCGTCATTTGCAAGCTCGAGGAGTTGATCTCCTTCCCGCGCTGACATGGACGCGTAATGACCTCGCGTGCGTAATGGCTCAACAGTGGCCATGACAGGGAATGAGGAAAGGTGCAGCTGACTCCTATCGCCAAATCATATCGTTTCCTCGCAGCCCGGTAGTGCATGCTCTGCGGACCGGTATCGGTCCGCAGCCCGGTGGTTGGGGACCGCTGCCCTAAATTACTTGTTTCACCTGTATTTTATGTTCCTGCATGTCATGTATGAGGATATCCAGGACCCTTTGTGCAACAGTATGTTGTATCCTCTTTCCTGTCGTGACATTTTCTGTTGTGCAGCAGCAGTACATTGTAATATATAGTATAAAAGCTGTAAATTACAGTAAATATACATATATTTAAAAAGTTAAATTAAATAAGTAGTGCAAAAAAAGAAAAAAAGTGAGGTAGTGTTCATGGGTTGAATGTTCATTCAGAAATTTGATGACAGAGGGGACGAAGCTGTTCCTGACTTTCTGAGGCTCCTGGTGGTAGCAATGAGAATTTCCTCCATTTATCTCAATTCTTCTCATAAGGTCCTAGCAGTTTTCCATTCTGCTGGGACATTACCAGAACTGAGAGAATTTTGGAAGATCACAAAAAATTTGGTACACTTGTGTACCAAAAATGACGTTAAACAATCTTGAATCTTGATATCCTGACATCTTTGGAATCATCTTTTTTTTAGGACCTTAGGATGCAAGATACTATATCCATGGGATTTCATTACCATTAACCTGTTTCAGCCTCTTACTCTAGTGTAGTAATAATTGTTTTAAGATCCCCCCACCTCAGCTTTGTTCTCTGATTTTCTATGATCATTTAGATGCAGTTTGGATACAACTCAAAGGATTTCCTCCTTATTTTGATTATTAATTTCCCAGTATTTTCCTCTGACCTCCAAGAGGACCACAACCTTGTCATAGGGTATAAAGGGCTTGCATGCCTCAATGACTCAGAGAGCTACATTAGCTGAAGTCAGGGCTTTGTGTTTTGACTCTTGGTAGGGTCACCCATGCCAAACAGATCAAAGGGTGAGGCCAGACTAAGGGTGATCCACTGGTACTCCAAGTTCAGGGATTCAGTTCAGGTCTAACAACCCTGACTGATAAAACAAAATTGTTATAGAAAAAGCATTGAAGGATCTTTCTATATCTATGTGAGACGGTACAGACAGACAGAGATGGAGGACCTTCATTGCTGCCCTAAATGCCAGTGGCATAACAGGAAGTAAGTACTCTATGTAACTGTCCTCTGAGGGATCTTGCTAGTTCATCCTTCTATAAATGTCCTAAATAGACAATGAACCCTTGGACACTACCTCACTTTTAAAATATATATTATTTCTGTTTGTTGCACGATCTTTAATCTATTCACTATATGTATACTGTAATTGATTTATTTATTTTTTATTATTATTTTATTTCGGTTTTTTTCTTCTGTATTATGTATTGCACTGAACTGCTGCTGCTAAGTTAACAAATTTCACATCACATGCCTGTGATAATAAACCTGATTCTGATTCTGATATGGTCTTAATCTATTATTCAGATACAGCCCGTTGGGGTTCGCGTTAGTGAATTGCTGGTGTCGGAGGCATGGTGACACTTGCAGGCTGTCTCCAGCACATCCTTGGACTGTGTTGGTCATTGGCACAACAATCCACTTCATTGTATGACAAGTAAAGCTAATCTTGATCTTCTGTTTGGTCACCTTTCATGGTTTCTAAAATTTCTCCTACTTCAAAGCATTATATACCTTTTCATCCTAACCTTATAAGGCATGAATGAATTCTTAGGGAATCTTTGTAATTTAGTGGGATATATCTTTGCTGGGGATTGTGAATTACTTTTTAAAATGGCTGCACAACATAATTCTTATTTTTTCTTTAACTTCCTGGCCCACTTTAGCCAAAGTTACCATTATATTTTTGTAACGCGCACAAAATGCTGGAGGAACTCAGCAGGCCAGACAGCATCCATGGAAAAGAGTACAGCCAACGCTTTGGGCCGAGACCCTTCACCAGGACTGGACAAAAAAAGGTGAGGAGTCAGAGTTAGAAGGTGAGAGGAGGGGAGGGTGATTTGGTGAAAATAGGAGCGGGAGAGAAGTGAAGTAAAGAGTTGGGAAGTTGATTGATGAAACAGATACAGGACTGGAGAAGGGGGAATCTGATAGGAGCAGAATTAGGCCATTTGGCCCATCGAGTCAGCTCCATCTTTCAATCATGACGAAATCATTTTTCCCTTCTCATCCCCATTCCCAGCCTGCTCCCTGTAACCTTTGATGCCATGTTGAATCAAGAACTGATCAGGCTCTGCCTTAAATACCCATGTACTCTCTCAGCTGTCTGGACTATACCTCTTCCCACCCTGTTACTTGTAAAAATGCCATCCCCTCTCTCAGTTCCTCTGTCTCTGCCGCAAGTGCTCCCAGGATGAGGCTTTTCATTGCAGGACAAAGGAAGTGTCCTCCTTCATCAAAGAAAAGGGATTTCCTTCCTCCACCATCAATGCTGCCCTCAACTGTATCTTTTCCATTTCATGCATGTCTGCTCTCACCCATTCCTACCAATACCCTGCAAGGGATAGGGTTCCTCTCATCCTTACCTACCACCCCACCAGACTCCACGTCCAGCACATAATTCTCTGTAACTTCTGCCATCTCCAACAGGATATCTTTCCCTTCCCTCATTTTCTGCTTTCCGCAGGGATCGCGCCCTGTGCAACTCCCTTATCCATTCATCCCCTCCCCACTAATCTCCCTCCTAGAACTTATCCTTGCAAGCAGAATAAATACTACAGCTGCCCCTACACCTCCTCCCTCACTACCATTCAGGGCCCCAAACAGTCCTTCCAGGTGAGGCGACACGTCACTTGTGAGTCTATTGGGGTCATTTACCGTGTTCAGTGCTCCCGGGGAGGCCGCCTGTATATCAGTGAGACATGACGTAGAACAGGAGACCACTTCACTGAGCACGCTCCGTCCACCAGAGCAAGCGGGATCTCCTAGGGGCCAGCCATTTTAATTCCACTTCCCATTCCCTTTCTGATATGTCCATCCATGGCCTCCTCTACTGTTGCGATGAGGCCACACTCAGGATGGACTAGCAACACCTTATATTCCATCTGGGTAACCTCCAATCTGATAGCATGAACATTGGTTTCTCAAACTTCCAGTAATTTACCACCTCCCCACATCATCCTTCACCATTCTCCATCCCCTTTTCCCTCTCTCACCTTATTCCCTTACCTGCCCATCACCTCTCTCTGGTACTCCTCCTCCTTTTCTCCCTTCCATGGCCTTCTGTCCTCTTCTAGCAGATCCCCCTTCTCCAGCCCTGTATCTCTTTCACCAATCAACTTCCCAGCTCTCTATTTCACCACTCCCCTTCCCAGTTTTACCTATCACCTTATGTTCCCTCCTCCCATCTTCTAACTATGACTCCTCATTGTTTTTTCTCCAGTCCCGATGAAGGGTTTCTGCTGTAAATGTTGACTGTACTCTTTTCCATGGATGCTGTCTGGCTTGTCGAGTTCCTCCTGCACTTTGTGTGTGTTGCTCGGATTTCCAGCATCTGCAGATTTTCTCTTGTGTGCGATTATATTTTTGTAACCAGCTTTGTCCAAAGTGAGGACAATATTTGCAGAAATGCTTTTCGCAGAATGTAAATTCTGCTTTTATTTACTTTTAGGCCCGGGCATCTTTGACAAGGCCAGTATCTCTGACCCATTACTGATTACTCCCAGAGATAAAGATTAAAGATCTTAAGTATTAGCTTTATTTGTCACCTGTGTATTGAAACATACAGTGAAATGTGCCCCTTGTGTCAAATCAAATCAGCGGAGATGTGCTGGGGGCAGCCCACAAGTGTCGCCATGCTTCCGGTGTCAACAAAGCCTGCCCACAACTCACTAACCCGAACCCGTCTGCCTTTGGACTGTGGGAGGAAGCTGGAGGAAACCCACATGGTCACGGGGAGAACGTACCAACTCCTTACAGACTGTGGTGGGAATCAAAGCTCGATAGGTGATCGGTGATGTTGTAAAGTGATAGTACGAACTGGTACTGCAACACCACCCTCTCCTCAGAAGGTAGTGGTGAGCATCTTGAACCACCGTGGTAATTCTGATGAACCCACTCCTACATTGCTGTTGACTAGAAAGGTTCAGAAAGTATATCCAGCAACAATGTAGAACTAGATACTGGCGTGTGGTTTTCCCATCTACTAGCTAAACTTGTCCTGCTGCTTGAGGAGCGTTACCAGAGCAGATGGGCGAGTAACTGTAGTTATGATATATTGTGATCAGTGGTTAGCACAACGCTCTGCAGGACCAGCGGCCGGGGTTTAATCCCCACCATTGCCTGAGAGGGGATTGTACGTTCTCCCTGTGACCACACAGATTTCCCCTGGATGCTCCAGTTTCCTGTCCCAGTCAAAGACGTACTGGATGTTAGGTTAATTGGTCATTGTAAATTGTCCCGTGATTAGGCGAGGGTTAAATTGGGGGAATCGCTGGGTGGCATGGCTCAAAGGGCCAGAAGAGCTGATTCCAAGCTGTATCTCAATAAATTCTTTCCTAGAAAACCCTTTACTATAAAGGTGATTACTTAATTACACATGAGAAGTCTTAAAATATTCCACTGCAAATCATTGCAAATGATTGGCCGAATGGTCATCAAATGGTGGCCGATTAGGAAAAGGGGAGGTGCAACGAGACCTGGGTGTCATTATACACCAGTCATTGAAAGTGGGCATGCAGGTACAGCAGGCGGTGAAAAAGACGAACGGTATGCTGGCATTTATAGCGAGAGGATTCGAGTACAGGAGCAGGGACGTACTACTGCAGTTGTACAAGGCCTTGGTGAGACCACACCTGGAGTATTGTGTGCAGTTTTGGTCCCCTAATCTGAGGAAAGACATCTTTGCCATAGAGGGAGTACAAAGAAGGTTCACCAGATTGATTCCTGGGATGGCGGGACTTTCATATGAAGAAAGACTGGATGAACTGGGCTTGTACTCGTTGGAATTTAGAAGATTGAGGGGGGATCTGATTGAAACGTATAAAATTCTGAAGGGATTGGACAGGCTAGATGCAGGAAGATTGTTCCCGATGTTGGGGAAGTCCAGAACGAGGGGTCACAGTTTGAGGATAGAGGGGAAGCCTTTTAGGACCGAGATGAGGAAAAACTTCTTCACACAAAGAGTGGTGAATCTGTGGAATTCTCTGCCACAGGAAACTGTTGAGGCCAGTTCATTGGCTATATTTAAGAGGGAGTTAGATATGGCCCTTGTGGCTACGGGTGTCAGGGGGTATGGAGGGAAGGCTGGGGCGGGATTCTGAGTTGGATGATCAGCCATGATCATAATAAATGGCGGTGCAGGCTCGAAGGGCCGAATGGCCTACTCCCGCACCTATTTTCTATGTTTCTATGTTTCTATCCTTCCATTTAGGTAGAGAATACACTTGAGGCCACTTTATTAGGCTCAGGATGTAACTAATAGAGCACGGATATAGGCCCTTCTCGGCCTTCCAGTAACCCCAGACAACTCCGATTTAACCCTAATCTAATCATGGTACAAATTACAATTAAATTAACCTACCCAGTACATGTTTGGGCTGTGGAGGAAACTGGAGTAAAACCCATGCTTTCCATGGAGAGTGACTTGTTACAGAGGACCCCAGGATTACACTCTGAATTGTAATCACGTCACGCATACCCCGCACTACCATGGTGCCTATTCTGAAATTTGTGCACACTTGTGTTCTGCTGCTGTAGCCTATCCACTTTAAGGTCTGTGCATTCAGAGATGCACTTCTGCGCACCACTGTTGCGTCGTGTGGTTATTTGAGTTACTGTCACCTTCCTGTCAGCTTGAACCAGTCTAGCCATTCTCCTCTGACCTCTCTCATCAACAAGGTGTTTCTGCCCATAGAACTGCTGCTCACTGGATGTTTTTTTTGTTTATCACACTATTCCCTGTAAACTCATGTTGATGTTGTGCATGAAAATCCCAGGAGATCAGCACTTTCTGAGATACTCAAACCACCCCATCTGGCACCAACGATCATTCCACGAACAAAGTCACTTACATCACATTTCTTCCCCATTCTGATGTTTGGTCTGAACAACAACTGAACCTCTTGACCATGTCTGCATGCTTTTATGGATTGAGTTGCTGCCACATGATTGGCTAATTAGGTACTTGCATTAACGAGCATTTTCTTTAAATTGCTGGACTCTTTACCTCATCGTGCCCTTGCTTCTGGTCTGCTTTCCCTGCACGTTCCCTGTTACTACACGTATCCTGCATTCAGTTTTTGCTTTTCCCTGTACTTCCTCAATGCATTGATGCAATGGATGATCAGGATGGATGGGTCCAAAACACAGCTTTCCATGGTACCTCACGACTGTCAGGCCTCCACAGCCAGGCTCCTCTTAGTCTCCACTCTACTAATAAGAGTCACCTACAACTCGTTTCCATCTCATCACCTGCAGCCTATTTGAATCCAGCTCTCAATCACAGTCGTTACTCACTCTTTGAACCAGCCAGCCTTAAGCAGTTGCTCCTAGCTCTTAGTTGCCTTGCTTCCTTGTGGTGTTAAGTTTGGTTCTCTCTTGTTTTGTGCTCCGTCATGGCTTGTTATTTTGCAGTTTATTAGTAAAATATTAGGAAGAAGGAGGAGAAGATGGCAGTGCGACGCAGCTCACAGCAGCCACTCCGGTGGTGATGTCTGTTATTTGTCAAGTAGGGTGCCGTGCACGATCCTGATTTGATGGAGATGGATATGAGAGCACAGAGGAACATCTGGTGAAACTTCTGAAATGCCTGTTTCGCTGCTGCTGCTACTGTGTGGTCCAGAATCTCCGGAGGAGAAGGCCCTGCGTCCTTAGCTTTGCTTGTTGCTCGGCGGCTGGGGTGGGGTCGAAGCGCTCAGCAGAGGATGGTGCTCGGCGAGGCTGTGTTGGCGGGGCTGGTTGGAGGCTCGAAGTTTTCGGATGGACTCAGAGTCCGCTGCGGTCGGCTGCTTCCAATGGTGCTGCATCGGCAAGTTTGCGGCGCTTGGAGGTTCATGGCAGGGAGAGCTGCCTGCGTGAGGTGATGAGGCTATCGGGACTTTGAGACTTTTTTTTACCATGCCCTTAACCTGCTCTTTATCAAATTATGGGATTGCTTTGCACTGTTGTAACTATATGTTATAATTATGTGGTTTTGTAAGTTTTAGTCTTGGTTTGTCCTGTGTTTTCTTGTGATATCATACTGGAGGAACGTTGTATCATTTTTTAATACATGCATTTCTAAATGACAATAAACGAGGACTAAGTGTCCTCATAATCTAAAAAATATATATCATTTACTGTCTCTGCTGTGCTCTACATTTCTGGACAGCTACATGTGACAATAATAAACCAATTTATCAATGTACTTCTCAGAGAGAACATACTACAGCAATGTAATCCTAAATCAAGTGTAGAACTCTGAAGGAGTGACCTGTCGTTTAGTAGTTGTGTGATCTCTCAAGCTGAGTATAATGTTCTCCTAATGCATTGTCTATTGGTGGATCCTCAACCGATCTGAGCAAAACCTCATAATCCTAGACCTTTGCCACTTCTTCATTGCCATGGAACTTAATCCTGAATGTTACGGTGGATTCCCTTAATGGAGAATGCCTATGCGTGATTTTATTTAACGTGGGGAGCCTGATGCATGGGCAACCACCACATGGTCCTTGATAGATTGTGGTCAGGGCCCACTGCCATGGAATGCAGGATGACTGGAGACTCTTCACTGTTGCAGTCTTCCTCCACCTTCATTGCCGTTGTGATGTGTCATCATCTTCCACCAGCTCCCCCGCTGAGATCCTGGTTGGATCGATCCTTGTGTGAAACCTTTCCTTTGACCTTACTGCCAAGGGTGAGCGCCAAATGGCTAAACTCCAGATAGCATCACTCTTGGGATTTCAGAAACCCAGAAGCCTTTCCACCACAATGATCCTCAGAGAAGAGCTATCAATAACAAGTACATTTCTCAAATAATTTGAGCCTTGACTGAGGCTACTAAGATTAGAGAGCCTACTGTTATCGTAATAAGATCATAAAATATAGGAACAGAATTCAGCCATTGGCTCATTGGATTTGCTCTGCCATTCCATCATGGCTGAAATTATTATCCCTCTCAAACCCATTCTCTTTTAATTCAAAAAGGGAAAATTAAAAAATTAATTTCTTGTATGTATAATTTGATTCAAGAACAGACAATTAAACAAGGAACCCATAAGTCAAAGCAAAAATGGGAAACAGATCTGAATATTATTATTGATGAAACAAATTGGTCAAGACTTTGTCTGGACAGTATGACAAATACAATAAATGTTCGACTTAGATTAGTACAATATAATTTTTTACATCAATTATATATTACACTGCAAAAAATAAATAGATTAAATTCAAATTTTTCTGTTAAATGTTTTCGGTGTAATCAAGAAATTGGTACTTTTTTACATTCTACTTGGTCTTGTTTTAAAATTCAACCCTTTTGGATAAATTTAAGAATCTTATTGGAACAAATTACTGGAATTCAACTTCCACATAACCCTGTATTATTTTTATTAGGTGATATTGAAGGGATAAAACTGAAACTTAAATTGAATAAATATCAGAAAGAATTTATAAAAATTGCATTGGCAGTAACTAAGAAGACTATAGCAGTTACTTGGAAATCTGATTCGTATTTAAGTATGGATCATTGGAATAATGAAATGGCTAGTTCTATTCCACTTGAAAAAATTACTTATAATTTAAGAGATAAATATGTAACATTTTTGAATATTTGGCGCCCTTATTTACAAAAGATAGGATGGCATATTTAAGTGCTCCGATAAAGACTTTGGTCACTTGGGGAAAGTAACGAATTCATTTTGAATCCCATGGAGCATGTGGAAACCTTCTAATAACCAGGCGGTTCTTTTCTTTTTTTTCTTTTTTTTTTCTTTTTCTTTCTTTTTAGGTAGGACTATATATGGGGGGGGAGGGTTAAGGGGAGGGGGGAGGGTATTCTTTTTTTTCATGTATTCTTTTTGAAAATTCAATAAAAATTATATTAAAAAAAAACCCATTCTCATGCCTTCTTCTCATAACCTTTATAACCTTACTAATCAAGAACCTGTCAACCTCTGCTTTAAATATAGATAATGACTTGGCCTCCATTGCCCTCTGTGGAAATGAATGCCCAGATTCACCACCCTATGGCTAAAAGAAATTCCTCCCTATCTCCGTTCTAAATGGATGTCCCTCTATTCTGAAGCTGGGCCCTTTGGTCCTAGATGCTCCCACTATAGGAAACATCCACTCCCTGTCAGCCTTTCCACCTTGGAAAGCATTGCAGAAGATGGGTGTAACATGGATGAATGAACATGAGTTTGTTTGACTCCATTGACCCAGGAAAGGGGTGGGGAGGTTTACCAGCTTACATTGCTCTGACTATCATAGCCCTCTGTTGGTTGAGGTCGACCATGGATGTTGTGCCCTACCTATCTACATTCTTGGTGCAGTGCAGGCTGTGGATGGCGAGACTAATGCGAGAGTGGCCGTCTCTTTTCCCACAGTCACATCTGTGAGTGGTCTTCAGTTTGCTGGAGATGCTGTGTTCCTTTCTATAGACCCATTTGTCTTCTGTCACTTTCAGTATTTTGTCTTCGCCTGATTTAAGGTGTTGTTTCAGGGTAATTCTCCATCTGTTGCAGTTGGCTGCAAGTTCCTTCCAAGACTCGATGTCCTGTGCATTCATGTCCCAATTGCAGATAGAGTGCAGTTGCAGGCAGCCAGATGCTGCCATCAGGAAGAAGGTACAGGAGCCTCAGGACTCACACCACCAGGTTCAGGAACAGTTACTACCCTTCAACCATCAGGCTCTTGAACCAAAAAGGATAACTTCACTCAATTTCACTTGCCCCATCTCACAACCAATGGATTCACTTTCAAGGACTCCATCTCATATTCTTGATATTTATTGTTTATTTATTTATTATTATTATTATCATATATGGTGACATGTCTGTACTTTGATAACAAATTTACTTTGGACTTTGAGCTGGAGGTCATGACTTTGACCATCATAATATCATAAAACTAGCCATAGTGATAAATGTTCATCTTGTCGGCAATTGACAACAGGAGACTAGTTTCCTTTCCACTTCTGCAATGTTTGCATTCTTGACAGAATTTTTTTCTTAATTCCATATGTTTTGGGACAGGTCTGTCAGTCATTTTATTAGGTGGTCACCCATAACTTCCAACATTATTCTCCAGGACCTGTGAGAGAACCAGACGTGTTTGATCTCATTAAAGCTATGCTGAGGTAATTGTTCCATCTCATCAGTCTTGATTGTTGGTTCTCCGTCAAGATGATTGAAGAGGATGGTTTTAGTGAAAGCTGTTAAAAAGATAGACAGCTGAAATAGGCGTCAAATCAATTGAAGGAAATTGTGTGATGGTGACTTTAGATAGGACGGATAAAGATACAGGCAGGGTGTTTTAGGAGCCTGACAAAGGAATGGAAAGAAGCGACATAGCGCACAAAACAAACTTCTCATTACATCTCGGTACATGTGACAATAATAATAAACCAACAGCAAAAGTCTAGTTCTTAAGGGAAGTTTAGGGCAGGATAAAAATGAGACCTTACTATGAAGTAAAGTTAACACAAGCACAAGAGGCAGCACAGTAGTTTAGCAGACAGCACATCACCTTACAGTAACAGCGATCAATTCCCACCACTGCCTACAGGGAGTGTGCACATCCTCTCCGTGCCTGTGTGACTTTCCTTCAGGTGTGCTGACTTCTTCCCACATTCCAAAGATGTACAGTTGCAATTAGTGTATTGTGGGCATGCTATGTTGGCACCAGAAGCATGGCAACACTTGCAGGCAGCCTAGCACAATCTCCACTGATTTGATTTGATGCAAATGACACATTTCACAGTATGTTTCAATGTGCATGTGACAAATAAAGCTAATCTCTAAATCTCTTTAATCCTTCATCACAAGTCTGTATGTAAATATATTGTGAACACTTCCAAACTTCAGTGCCACGAGGCCAGGCAAAATGTATGCATTCTTGCAGTAACTTGCCGATTTCATTTATGAAATATTGTACAGCCGATGTCATCTCATTAATAATTTGATAATATCTGATTAGAATACTGAACTCTGAGTGCTTGATTGCAGTTCTGCCACAAAGATTTTTTTAAGTCTCACGTTACAATTTTAAAGAAACTGCAAAAAAAATTCAACAGCATTAGTCAAAATGAAGTTTAAAATCTGAACCATAAATCTGAGCAGCATGTGAGATCTATCTCAATAGTTAATAGCAAGCAGCTCCGAAGCACAATAGCTTGCAATTAAGAATAGACAGCTGGATGAAAGGAATTAATATATAGTCACAACCCTCAATTAGGAGTGTGCTACTTCTCAATTACTGCCTAAAGCTAAAAAAAGACTGAGTGAACTATTCTGTAATGAGCATAAAGCAGCTGCATAACTATACGTAAAGCTGTGTATAATGAACAGGTGCTTAAGAGCTGAGAATAAGGTAGTCTTCCTCACTGTAACTCACTCTTAAGATATTTTTCAGAACATAAGCTGAATTAATACAAAGACAAGATGATGCCAACCCTGTTCTCTATACTGTTAGCATCTGGAAAATCATGGACATACAATAGTATGCAAAAATTTTAGGCACCCTAGAATCTTATATAAATTTTGTTTTTGATGTTTATTTTTTTGTCTTCTACATTAGTGTATCAGTAGAAAAAAGCAAATTTCAGATTTCCAAACATTCATTTTCCAAAAAATTAAATGTTACAGAGAAATTTTTATATTCCATTAAATAAAGTAACATTAAGTAATACACCACTTTTCAAATAAAAACTTGGTTACTTGGTGGGTATATAGCCCAGTTCATGATTAAACAAACATAACAAACAGGATGCTAATAATCAGTGACATCATGAGTAGAATGAACTAAACTGATTAATTGAAACAGAAGTGAGCATAGGAGGAATCAGACTGGGCGAAGGACAACCAAACTAAAAGATGAGGGTGTGGCCAATGTGACAGTTTAACCTTCAAATCATCATTTCTTACACCATAGCAAGGGTGAGCACAGCAACAAGACACGAGGTAGTTATCCTGCATTAACAATGTCCCTCCCAAGCAGAAATTTTGCAGCAGACAGGAGTTTCAAGATGTGCAGACAAGCTCTTCTGAAGCAGCACAAAGAAACGGGCTCTGATGAGGACCAGAATTCTGTGGTTGGCCACAGAACCGAAGTGCAGTAGACAAGAGATACATCAAACTTATGTCCCTTCTAAACTGAAAGAAGTCCAGCACTGCTATCAGCTCTGAGATCAGAGAAACCACTGGAACCAAAGTACATCCCTTTACATCTCTCTAAATCTTGTCAGAAGCGGACTTCATGGAAGAGTTGCTGCTAAAAGTCATTCCTCTGAAGTAGGAACAAAGCCAAGACACTCACCTACACACAAGAACACAAAGACTTGGGGTGCTGAACCCAAGCATCAAATGCTCTGGACTGATGAATTGAAATTTGAAATTTTTGGCTCAAACCAGAGGCAGTTTGTCCACTGGAGAGTGTTACGTGGATGAGTACTGGCAGTCAACAGTGAAGCACAGCAGAGGTTCCCTGCAGATTTGGGGCTGCATTTCTGCAAATGGAGTTGGTGATCTGGTGAGACCTCTATATCATGCGCCCTTGCTTGTGTGGTGGCATCCATTAGTCTCACAAGACCATGGATTTGCACCAGGAAAGTCTTGCTTCAGTCTCTCCAGGGTGCAGGCCTGGACAAGGTTGTATGGAAGACCGGCAGTTGCCCATGCAGCAAGTCTCCCCTCTCCATGACACTGATGCTGTCCAAGGGAAGGGCAAGGGCTGATACAGCTTGGCACCAGTGCCGTCACAGGAGTTGCCAGAACGAGGTTGAAGGCAACGTCAGACTGCCTTAGGGACTCCAGCTCCGGATTTA
The DNA here is from genome assembly GCF_963921235.1 of Mobula hypostoma. NCBI lineage: Eukaryota > Metazoa > Chordata > Chondrichthyes > Myliobatiformes > Myliobatidae > Mobula > Mobula hypostoma. The sequence goes on from NC_086104.1 coordinate 112,130,518, forward strand.
TCCTCAGGGTTTACTCCCGAAGCCTTTCCCATGAGTGAGTATGGCTGCAAGGCAGCGGAGGTTTGAAATCAGAGTTTTCCCTCCCTTAGATGGACTGCCTTCCCAGACTGACAAGCTCCATCTACCTGAAGCACTGGTTTTAAGGCCCCAGGACCTGCCTTCGCCCCTTCTCCTGTCAGTAGAAACAGTTCTGCCGGGCTTAGAGGCTAAGCCACACAAGAAGGCCAGGAGTTGGACTTGGTTGTCAGAGGCTATTTAAGGCATATGCTGTGAGGAGCACTTTTAGGTAGTGGGAGCTTGTCCCCACTACCACTCCTCGGCTTGACCACCTTGGAACCTTGTGTACTGGCTTGCATATCGACTGACGCCGCTGCGACCACAGTGCAACACCCATGGTGGACGCTGACCGATGGACCGCATTTTAATCAGCACCAGCAGCTGGGTCAATAAGTTGCACATGGTTGTGAAAAGAATACGCTGGTGCTAGTAGATTTCCAGCATTGACTGGGCCACCTAGGGAGCAATGAGCTTGAGTGGGTTGGAGTATAGAAAGATTAAGAGCAGGCTTCAAGGGGAAATCAAGAGAACAAAAAGATGGTAGGAGATGGATTTGGTAGGCAGGGTCAAAAACTATCCCAAGAGGTTCTTCAGTTATATTAACAGTAGGGATTGGCTGTGTCCTCTTAAAGACCAACATGGCTGCCTGTGTGTGGAGCTGGCTGACATCTGCCACGTTTACTGAGGAGAATATCATGAATGCCAAAGACATGAGGGCCATAAGTAATAAGGTCACGGAACATATGCTCATTACAGGGAAGGTGGTATGGGCAGCACTAAGGGGGAATTTCAATAGACCAGGCTAAGTGCACTGCCAACCTTCTGGGAGACCAGGAAAGAAATTGTGGAGGCCCTTGTCGAGATATTTGCTTCATCATTAGCCACTGGGGAAGTTCCAGAAGGCTGGAGCATGGTAATGTTCCACCGTTCGAGAAGGGTAATAAGGACAAGCCAGGGAGAGCCTAACTTCAATTGTAGGCCAGTTACTGGATGGGATTCTGAGGGACAAGATCTACCATCACAGAGAGAGTCAAACCTGATCAGGAATAGTCAGCATGGTTTTGTGCTTGGAAGGTCATTTCTGACCAACCTCTGGGAGCTTTTTTGAAGAGTTAACCAAGGGAATAAATGAAGGTAGGACAGTAGATGTTGTCTATGTGGAATCTAGTCAGGCCTTGACAAGATCCCACATGGCAGGCTGATCTGGAAGATTAGGTTCCACAGGATTCAGGGGGGGCTAGTGAGGTGGATCCAGTATTGGCTTGATGATAGGAAGCAAAGGTTGATTCTCCAACTGGAGGCCTGTGACTATTGGAGAGCCCCAGGGTAAGTATTGGCACCTCTGTTATTTATTATTTACAGTTATTACAGTGTTGGCACATGGCCAAGTGGTTAAGGCATTTGTCTAGTGATTTGAAGGTCGCTAGTTCGACCCTCAGCTGAGGCAGCGTGTGTGTCCTTGAGCAAGGCACAACCACACGTTGCTCTGCGACAACATCAGTGCCAAGCTGTATGGGTCCTGATGCCCTTCCCTTGGACAACATCGGTGTTGTGGAGAGGGGAGACTTGCTGCCTGGGCAACTGCTGGTCTTCCATACAACCTTGCCCAGGCCTGCGCCCTGGAAACTTTCCAAGGCACAAATCCATGGTCTCATGAGACTAACGGATGTCTATTATTATTATTATTATTATTATTATTATTATTATTATGGATAGTCAGCATAGCTTTATGCAGGGGAGGTCATATCATACAAATTCAGTTGTACTGTTGATTGATGAAGGTGCAACAGTGGATGTTGTATATAAGGACTTTAGTAAAGCTTTTGACTAGGTCCTTCATGGTAGATTGATCCTAAAGATTAAGGCAAATGGAATCCATGGATACTTTCTTTCTTTTTCAATCTTTTTATTAATTTCAAAATATAGGAACAAAACATAGCAATAATACAAATAGTAGGAGATATATTGTTACACTTAAAAAAGTAATTGCAAAACCAAATAATGTAAATTAACAAAGCTCCCAATCATGTAGAACTAACCACGATAATACAAAGCAAAAAAAAACTGGAAAAAAAAACCATGAAGAAGAAAAAAAACAAAACAAAAAAAAAACAAACCCCATCCCCAAAGAAAAGCAGAATTAATCAACTAAGCTAAAAGACTTGGGCAAAACTAACAACTTAAAAATGGAAAAGAAGAAAACCTTAGTGTCGACGACTCCATTCCTCTCCAACAACAGTACAGAGAAATAAAACAAGTTTGGAAATGATCAAATTACATCAAATGAAAATGCTGAATGAATGGCCTCCAAGTTTTTTCAAACTTAATGGAAGGGTCACAAACTGCACTTCTAATTTTCTCCAAATTCAAACACACCATAGTTTGTGAAAACCAATGAAATATAGTAGGAGGGTTAATCTCTTTCCAATTCAACAAAATGGACCTTCTAGCTATTAAAGTAAGAAATGCAATCATCCTACGTGATGAAGAGGTTAAATTATTTAAATCTATCATTGGTAATCCAAAGATAGCAGTAATTGGATGAGGTTGTAAGTCTATATTTAGGACAGTTGAAATAATATCAAAAATATCTTTCCAATATTTCTCCAACAAAGGACATGACCAAAACATGTGGGTTAAAGAAGCTATCTCAGAATGACATCTGTCACATATTACATTAATATAAGAGTAATAACGAGATAGTTTATCTTTGGACATATGAGCCCTGTGCCCTGTGTATCAACCTATGCTTAGCACATACAGAGGATGAATTCACCAACTGAAGAATTTTTTCCCATTTTTCAGTCGGTATATTAATCTCAAGTTCTCTTTCCCAGTCAGCTTTAATTTTATTAGAAGCATCAGGACATAAATTCATAATTATATTATATATAATTGCTACTACACTTTTCTGAGAGAGATTTAAATCTAAAATTTTTTCCAAAGTGTCCATTGGATATGGGTGTGGAAAATTAGGGGAGACAGTAATTAAAAAGTTTCTAATCTGTAGATATCTAAAAAAGTGAGATCTGGGTAAATTATATTTATTAGAGAGTTGATCAAAAGACATAAAACAATTATCCAAAAATAAATCGCGAAAAGATATTATACCTTTGGTTTTCCAATCAAAGTAAGCTTGATCCACAGTGGAAGGTTGAAAAAGAAAATTTGATATAATGGGACTTGCTAGAATAAATTGATTAAACCCAAAAAATCTTCGGAATTGAAACCATATACGTAAAGTATGCTTAACTATTGGGTTATTCATTTGTTTATACGATTTAAAAGAAGTAAAAGGAAGTGAAGTTCCTAAAACCGAACCCAAGGAAAACCCTTGTAATGAATTAGATTCAAGATTTACCCAATGAGGGTTTAAAGATACATCCAAATCTCGTAACCAAAATTTTAAATATTGAATATTAATTGCCCAATAATAGATTTCTGTAGATACCTTTTACCTAACCTAGGATTTTTTTTCTGCCAAATATATGAGGAGATTTTTGAATCTACGTTATCAAAAAAAGATTTTGGGATAAAAATTGGAACCGATTGAAATATACACAAAAATTTGGGCAAAATGATCATCTTAATAGCATTAATCCGACCAATCGAAGACAAGGAGATTGGTGACCATTTAGTAAATAAAAGTTTAATCTGATCAACTAAAGGTAAAAAATTAGCTTTAAATAAATCTTTATATTTTTTCGTAATTGTTATCCCTAAATATATAAATGCATCAGTAACCAATTTAAATGGTAAACGTCCATAAGTAGGTACTTGCTTATTTAAAGGGAATAATTCACTTTTATTATCCATAGATAATAATCCATGGAATCCATGGAGTCTAAGTTGTCTTAGCTACAGAAGGCAAGGATGGTAACGAAGGGGTAACATTCATATGGGATATTTGTGACCAGTGACCATGACATTCCTTAAGAATTGGTGTTGGATCTCTGTTCGTGATATGTAGAACTGATTTAGATGAAAATTTTTAGTGGGCTGATTCACAAGTTAGCATATGACACAAAAATTGGCAGAGTTATGGATTGTGAGTAAGGTTACTAAAGGATTCAAAAGATATAGACCAGTTGGAAATGTGGGCAAATAAATGGCAGATGAAGTTTAATTGGAACAAATGTGAGGTGCTGCATTTTTTGGAGGCAGGAAGAAAGAGAGAAGACAACTCAAGTTTGTCCAACCTCTCATTACAGCTAATACTCTCTAATCCAGATAAAATCTTGGTGACCCTGTCCTGCACCCTCCCAAAGCTTCCGTATCCTAACTGTTAAGCAAAAACCAGAATGCCACACTATACTCCAAATGTGGTTGAATCAAGTTGTTGTACAACTGCAACATGGCTTACAACTTGAATACGCAACACTCCAAATGATGGAAGCAAGTGCCTTCTTTACCACCCTATCTACTTGTGTTGTCACTAACAAGTTCTGGGACTTGCACTCCAGGATCCCTCTGTACATCTGTCTTCCTAAGGGCCCTGCCATTTGCAGTGACAATGCCAATGGCATTGATATACATAGCACTGTCCTTTTCACACAATCAGCCAAGTACTGTTGTAGTTCCAATAACGTTGAACATTGAAGTAATTGTTTTGTCTGACTTGAGACAAAAATGCAAGTTTCAATCAAAATATGACAAATAAAGTTACTCTTTACTCTCAACTTTAATCATAAGTTCTTATTAAATAAATTAATTGTATACACCTTCAAACTTCAGTGCAATGAGGCCACACAAAATGTATACATTCTCGTTCTAGTAACAGTGATGAAAATATTCAACTAATTAGACTCAACTTGTTATTTACATCAAACAACACAATCTTTAAAGTCTTGTTGAAATTCATACTTTAGGGAAGTAGTACACACAAGAAATTCTGCAGATGCTGGAAGTCCAAAATGTAGGAGGAACTCAGCAGGTCAGTCAGTATCTATGGAAATGAATAAACAATGTTTTAGACTGAGCTTCTTTTTCAGGACTGGAAAGGAAGGGGGAAGATTCCAGAATGAAAAGGTTGGGGGGGGTGGGGGAAGGCTAGCTAAAAGGTGACAGGTGAAGCCAGGTGAGTGGGGAAGGTAAAGGGTTGGAGAGGAAAGAATCCGATGGCAGAGGACAGTGGACCATGGGAGAAAGGAAAGAAGGAGGGGCACCAGGTGATAGACAGGTTGAGGCAGGTAAGAAGAGGTAAGAAGCCAGAAAGGGTAATAGAAGAGGGAAGAGGGAGGGGAAAATTACTGGAAAGAGAAATCAGTGTTCATGCTGTCACCCTAGGAGTGGCCTCTGGCATAAGAGGAGACCGTGAACTGACTTGTGGGAACAGGAATCAAAAGTCCACGTTTGGCAGATAGGGAACTGGTATTCTGAGTATAAATAACAACTGGTCAGTTTTAGTGAAAACACATTTCATAAAATTCTACCCTTAAAAATGTCAAATAATTAGTTCCCCAATTATTATGAAGTGAAGGTTATACTGACTTTCAGTTATTATGTCAGTCTTTGATCAGTGAGTCAGAATGTGGTTCAGAGATGTGCATCTAATCAAGATATTTCTGTGGGGAATGAGACATTAAACCAAAATCCTACCTGCCCTGCTATGATGGACACAAAAGATTTTAAAATAATGCTTTGAAGAACACAAATAAACTTCTCCCAATTCATCCAATATCATGAATAAAACAGGTCAGCGGCTCTCATTTAGGCATTTCAAAGTTCAAAGTAATTTATTATAAAAGTACATATATGTCACAATATACTGCCCTGAGATTCATTTTCTTGAGGGCATTCACAGTAAATACAGATGAACACAATAGAATCCATGAAAAACATCACACAACAAAAACAAACTACCAGTGCGCAAACTGTACAACAAACTGTGCAAATATAAAAAATAATAAATCAGCAATAAGTATCAAGAAAATTAAAAATTGAGACCATAGATTGTGGAATCAGTTCAGTTTCGGTATCTGACCGTAAAAAAATTCCCAAGAGAGAGAATTCATCGAATGCCTTTTTAGAGATGCTCATGGTTGAGCCCACTAGGGGAAAGGCAATTCTGGATTGACATTAGGCAATGAACCAGACTTGATGAGGAAGCTTATGGTAAAGGAACCCTTGGGAGGCAGAGTTCATAATATGATAGAATTCACCCTGCAGTTTGAGAAGAAGATAAAATCAGATGTATTGGGTATTACAGTAGAATAAAGGAAGTTATAGAGGATTGAGAGAGGTTCTGGCCAAAGTTCATTGGAAGGGGACACTAACAGGGATGACGGTTGTATAGCGATGAATGGGATTTCAGGGAGAAATTCCAAAGATACAGGAGAGATACATCACAGAGACAAAGTATTCTACAGGGAGGATGAGGCAACCATGGCTGATCAGGAAAGTCAAACAGAGGGCATATAATAGAGCAAAAATTAGTGGGAAGTCAGAAAATTGGGAAGCTTTTAAAAACCAACAAAAAGCAACTAAAAAAAAATAAGGAGAAGAAAGATGAAATATGAAGGTAAACTAGACAACAATATAAAAGAGGATACCAAAAGTTTTTCAGATATATAAGAGTACAGGAGAGGCAAGATTGGACCACTGGAAAATGATGCTGGAGCGGTAGTAATGGGGGACAAAAAATGGCGGGCAAACTTAATAAGTATTTTGTATCAGTCTTCACTGTGGAAGACACTAGCAGTATGCCAAAACTTCAAGAGTGTCAGAGGGCAGAAGTGAGTGTAGTTGTCATTACTAAAGTGAAGGCACTTGAGAAGCTGAAAGCTCTGAAGGTAGGTAAGTCAGCTGGACCAAATGGACTACACCCCAGAGTTCTGAAAGAGGTGGCTGAAGAGATTATGGAGGCATTAGTAGTGATCTTTCAATAATCACTAGATTCTGGAATGATTCCAGAGGAATGGAAACTTGCAAATGTCACTCCACTCTTCAAGAAAGAAGAGAGGCAAAAGAAGACAATCTGTGCAAATAGAAACATATAGTAATAGCAATAAATATGTAATAGATAATATTGAGAACACAAGTTGTAAGGTCCTTGAAAGTGAGGTCATTGGTTGTGGAATGAGATGAGTGAAGTTAGTCACAGTCATAGTCATAGTCATAGTCATACTTTATTGATCCCGGGGGAAATTAGTTTTCATTACAGTTACACCATAAACAATAAATAGTAATAAAACCATAAATAGTTAAATAATAATATGTAAATTATGCCAGGAAATAAGTCCAGGACCAGCCTATTGGCTCAGGGTGTCTGACCCTCCTAGGGAGGAGTTGTAAAGTTATGGCCACAAGCAGGAATGACTTCCTATGATGCTCTGTGTTGCATCTCGGTGGAATGAGTCTCTGGCTGAATGTACTCCTGTGCCCAACCAGTACATTATGTAGTGGATGGGAGACATTGTCCAAGATGACATGCAACTTGGTCAGCATCCTCTTTTCAGACACCACCGTCAGAGAGTCCAATTCCGTCCCCACAACATCACTTGCCTTACGAATGAGCTTGTTGATTCTGTTGGTTGATTCAGGAGCCTGACAGATGAAGGATAATAACTGTTTCTGAACCTGGTGGTGAGGACGCTAAGGCTCTTATATACCCTTCCCAATGGCAACAGCATGGCCTAGGTGACGGTTCTTGATGATAGATGATTCGTTCTTGTGGCAGCATCCCTTGTAAATGTGCTCAATGATGGGGAGGCCTTTGCCTGTGATGGACTGGACTGTGTCCACTACTTTTTGTAGGCCTTTCTATTCTTGGGCATTGTTGTTTCTATGCCAGGCTGTGATGCAACCAGTCAGAATACTCTCCATCACACATCTATAGAAAGTCTTAGATATTTGAAGAAGGCAGGCATAGTGACTTAGTATCATCTTCCTGATTATTGCTAGTAATATCCATATCCCATATATAAAATCAAAGAGAAAGTGATATGGTGAGATCAGACCCACAGAGGTATTGCCAAAACATAGTGAGAATTTTCAAGACGACATACAGTGAGGAAAAGTCAGTTAAGTTTGGATCACCAAGTGACTTATTCATCCAGCATGCTCCAACTCCACAATGCTGAATCGTTAGCAAGGAACTCGGTATCCAATTCTAGAATGCTGAATGTTAGCAAGGAGTTCGGTATCCAATTCTAGAATGCTGGATGGTTAGCAAGGAACTCGGTATCCAATTCTACAATGCTGAATGGTTAGCAAGGAGTTCGGTATTCAATTGTAGAATGCATCAGCGATATTGCATCTTTGTCAGTCATCAACATTAAGTGAAATTGTAAAAATGGCAATTAATATAGAGTGGAAATATAGTTGTGGCAGTTAAAATATAAATAATGACAATATCAGTGTCGTGTAGATCCAAATGTGCATCAATGGGACGAGGCAGAGGTAGAGTTTGACATGGAGTTTTGGTGGCTGGAGGGCTTGTTTCTGTACTGTGGTATGCTATGACTCTAGCTTTAATTTATAATCACAGCATTGAGCTCAAACTGGCTCCATCCCAACTCTTAAATAATCTGAAAGTGAAACCAACAATCTTCAAATTTAGTTGATATTCTAGGAGTTTGAAAATACTGATTAAGATTTCAGATCAGTTATATTGAAGAATTTATAAATTCTTTCTCCCAGGTTAGCTTGGTGGTTTTATAAATCCCTTGTATTTGTAAGACCAGAAAGGTGAGGTTCAGACCTCGGTTAAACAATTACCAATCACACAGAAACTTCCCAAAAGGAAAATGTTTGTTGGTTTTGCCTTAGTCCACAGTTTGCAGAGCCCGTGTGATAGGATAGGGTGGGATGGAGAGGAAGGAATCAAAAGACTGGCAGACCCTGTGCATTTTCCTGTTTAACCTAGTTGCATTCAGCAATATTTGTGGAATTATCTTCAAACTCTCCCATAACCTCTGCCTAAGAATAGCATAGAAAAATTAAGGGACATAATCCCAAAATGGGAGTAGTGGGTGTGGGTTAAGAAAATGAAGTAAAGGGCAAAAGATGGAACATGACAAAAATGAGTGTGTTCATTTTTCGCTTTTCAGCCAAATGTCAATTCCTGTTTACACTAAAAAGTAAAAGTACAGCTGATGTGCGTTCAGCTACAAAAAAATCACAACTCGAGTCAAGCAACTAATCACAAGTGCACAATACAGCCCCTTTAAACAGGAAAACCTCATATACAGCAAAATAAAACAATAAACCAGCAGGAGTTGGAGGTCAAATATCCTCCATGCAAATGAAGTGGAAAAGAAAAATTGCCCATCCATCATATATCAAGGTCACATACACTCAGTGGCCTCGTTATTAGTTACCTCCTGTACCTAACAGAGTGGTCACCGAGTGTACGGTTATGGTCTTCTGCTGCTGCAGCCAGTCCACTTCAAGGTTCAATGTGTTGTGCATTCAGAAAAGCTCTTCTGCACACCATGGTTGTAATGTGTCAGTTGCCTTCCTGTCAGCTTGAACTAGTCTGGCCATTCTCCTCTGACCTCTCTCATTAACAAGGTGATTTCACCCATAGAAGTACCACATACTGGATGTTATTCAATCATTCTCTGTAAGCTCTAGAGACTGTTTTGTGTGAAAATCCCAGGAGATCAGCTGTTTCTCTAACCACCCCATCTGGCACCAACAATCATTCCCAGTCAAAGTTACTTAGATCACATTTCTTCCCTATTCTGATGTTTGATCTGAACAAAAATTAAACCTCTTGACCATGTCTGCCTGATTTTATGTATTGAGTTGGAGCCACATGATTGGCAGATTAGATATTTGCATTAACAAGCAGATGTACAGGTGTACCTAACAATGTGGCCACTGGATGTATTTCATCTGGCATTAGCAAACAATGAGCTCCATTTGAATTCTCATTTTTAATGTCTTTGCTAGTTGTTCTGCAGTTAAATATGTCTTACCTGCCACCTCTCCCATTCCCACTTCTGTATCTTTAAAAAGCAAAACCCCATCTCTACTAAACTGTCAGACCAATAATGAAATCTGCTGCAAAAACAGAAAGCATTAGAAATAGTCAGCATGTCAGGCAGCATCTGTGGAAAGAAAAATAGAGTAACATTTCAGGTCAAAGACCTTTTGTCAGACCTTCATTTAATGAAGAATCTTTGACCTCAAGCATTAACTTTGTTTCTCTTTCCACAGAGGATCTGCTGAGTGTTTCCTGCATTTTCTGAATGCAAAAGGTTCTGCAAATGTTGGAAATCCAGAGTAATGCACACAAAATGTTGGTGAAGGGTCACAGCCTGAAACTTTGACTGAATATTCTTTTCCAAAGATGCTGCTTGACCTGCTGAGTTCCTCCAGCAGTTTGTGCGTGTTACTCTGCATTGTGTGTGTGTGTGTGTGTGTATGTTTGTGTGTGTGTGTGGGGGGGGGGGTGGTTCCAGTCTTCCAACATCTGCAATGTAGTGGTAGCTGATAGGTTATTCCTGTGCCACTCAGTTAGCTGCTCCCATATGGGAGGAGTTCACATACTGTACATACCAATAAAGTTCAGTAGAGTATCCTGCATGCCAGCATCCTGGTGTGCTCTGCACTCTCCCTCAATAACAAACACAACGTGCAATAGTTTGATTTTTAAGACAAACTGATAACTTGCCGAAAAACAAAAACAGAAGAGAATTGCTCTGGAGAAAAATAGTGTTTTAAGCTGTATTAAGTTTCAGAGTTCTGTATGAAGTTTCTAGTTTCAGATTCTCAAGATATAACTGAGAGAGTTCTGACTTTGAGTGAAAGTGTAAGTTAGAATTTATCAGTTTAGTTACATTACTGTACATCTCCCTCATTCATTTTCTTTGATTTCAGTTGTAGAGGTGTACAGTTCAGAAACGCACACTTCAGCTTTCTCCATGCCAACTTTTTTGCCCAGCTACGCTAATCCTATTTGCCCATTTTAGCTCAGTACCCTTTTATGGCTTGCCTTAATAAATACTTGTCTAACAGATGATGGAGATCGATCTCAGGAATGAAAGGCTTAAATATACGAAGGAGCTTTTGATGTCTCTCGGCCTGTACTCACTGGAGTTTAGAAGAATGAGGGGATCTCTGAATATTGAAAGAGTGCATGTGGAGGAGTCTGGGATCAGAGGGTCCAGTCTCAGAGTAGAACATCCCTTTAGAACAGAGATGAGGAGGAATTCCTTTAACCAGAGGGTAGTGAATCTGCAGAATTTGTTGCCACAGGTGGTATGGAGGCCAAGTCATTGGGAGGTTGACTTGTTCTTGATTAGGTAGGGTATCAAAGGTTGCAGGGAGAAGGCAGGAGATTGAGGTTAAGAGGGATAGGTCAGCAGACTCAATGGGCTGAATGGCCTAATTCTGCTCCTATGTTTTATGGTCTAGTAATTGCGTGGATGGAAATGAATTGGACAGAAAGTGTAAAGTGAGTACCTGATTGGATATCAACCTAAGTTAAGGACATTGGAGTGAGGGGAAAACAACCCACAGCCGAGGCAAGCAAATTACAAACTGTCCAGGTTAATTTGTTAACTTACTTCACAGTGGAAACACAATAAAAACACAAACAGGAAGCCTCAAAGGCAGTGAAATCAAAAATCAAACTCGCACTCTTTCAGAGGTCAGATATTCCCAGGGCAAAGAAAACAGAGCCAGAAACACTTTGAGCTTCACGAAGTTATGTGACACCTTTATAACCAATTAAGTGGTGCCTTTGGACAATTGTTTGGTTTGGAAACTCTCAAATTCCAATTGTTCCAGTTGAAAAGACGCAATAGCCTTAGTTTAAGTCAATGGCAAATACGTGTTAAAGTTACTCACTTCAAGGTGCAGGACAAAACAGAGATGGAATGAAAGAACTGAAGAGGTGATGTTTTTGTCCGATGGGAAAATACACTCAGAGGGCACTTTATTAGTTATCTACTGTAGTTAATAAACTGGCCACTGAGTGATGTTCGTAGTCTTCTGCTGCTGTAGCCCATCCACTTCAAAGTTTGACGTGTTGTGCATTCAGAGATGCTCTTCTGCACACCACTGTTGTAACTCATGGTTATTTGGATTAATATCGCCTTCCTGTCAGCTTTAACCAGTCTGGCCAATCTCCTTTGAACTCTCTCATTGACAAATTGCTTTCCCTACAGAACTGCCGCCCACTGAATGTTTGTTTTTTTGCACCATTCTCTGTAAAACTCTAGAGACTATTGGACATGAAACCCCAGATGATCAGCAGTTTCTGAGATATTCAAAGCACTCTGCCTGGCACTAACAATCATTCCATGGTCAAAGTCACTTGGATCACATTTCTACCCCATTCTGATGTTTGGTCTGAACAGCTGAACCTCTTGACCATGTCTGCATGTTTTTTATGCATTGACTTGCTGCCACATGATTGGCTGATTAGATATTTGCATTTGTGAGTAGGGGTACTGGTGTACCTAATAAAGTGGCCACTGAGTGTACAACTCCTGTAAGAAACCAAACAAATCGTGTTACTGAATGATATAGAAGTTTAGGGACTTGCAATTGTTCTAATTTGAAAAAATGTAACCGCCTTCATTTAAATCATCAGCAAAAATATGTGTAAAAGTTACTTGCACAAAGGTGTAGGACAAAACTGACATGGGCAGAAAGAACTGAGGAACTGATATTTATCCCTATGACAAAATAGGTTTGAAGCTAAAATCAGAGCATGAAGCACTTAGTGTATTGCACCAACAATAGACAAAATAGAACCAGAGAAGACCACCAGAAAATTATAATCCATTTCATTTATTTAGAAAAAATATTTATAAAACACTTTTCTTCAGTAACAAAAAACAATACAAACAAGTCCAATAATCTTTTGCACCTGTTTCTATAAATACGAATATGTACAAAATATAGACATATAGAACTGAAGTGCCTTTTCCTTTTACATACATAGCAGAATTTTAAATTATGTGAAATGAACTTCAAGAACCTTCAAATGCACAAGCAAGTTTTTAAAAAATATTTCGGTGCTTGAAAGAATACTTGTGTTCTCTTTTCCTCCTCCTCTCCTCAACCATTAAATAGTTCACATCCAAGGAAAGGCATCTAGAGGCAGCATTTGTGTCTGCAGTGTGAGAGCATTTTCTCAAATTTCTCCTGAATTTACACTCAAGGGCAGTGCTGGCTTTCTGTTCAGACATTGTAGAGAATACAGGAAGCAACTGTCAGTCCATAGTGCAACGGATTTTTATTTCTTTATAAAAATGCCATTTAAAGACAGTGCAAGTGGAGAGTACAGACTCCTGGCTTGCTGTCTGTCCTTTGAGTCTTCCTGCCAGTTTCAGCAGAGAAACCGGTTCAATCTAAGCAGCAGTTTACTGGAGAAAATCTCTTCTTGGCAAGGCAACCATACTTCAATTATTGTCCTTCCATTTCACACCTGCGGAGAAAGCAAATACATTTACTGTCAGTTGCTGGTCTCTTTTTAAACTTTTATTTACAGATACAGTGTAGAACAGACATTTTGCCCTATGAACTGCACCACCCAGCAACCCACCTATGTGACATTAGCCTAATCACAGGACAACAGAACAATGGCCAATTAAACTCGTAACGGGCAAGTCTTTGGACTGTGGGAAGAAACCAAAGGGCCTAGAGAAAACCCACGCGGTTCATGGGGGGAACATATAAACTCCTTACAGATGGCGCTGGAATTGAACTCTGAATGGCCCGAGCTGTAATAGCAACACGCTAACTGATGCAATATCTCGATGCCCAGAACCTTTGCCACCATAAAGGAGGATTACGTTGAGTGGCATACAGAGAACTGGTTCTATTACACATGCATTAAGTTTATGCCATCATACATTTTGTGTGTGAATTAAGGAATGGAGAAGAAAAATATTGACCTCAGTTGCAATGATACACTCGTCCTTCTCTTCTGATATGACGTATATCGACTGGTACTTGGTATCTTTTGAAGCAGAGTATGCCGACTCTGGCTGCTTCCTTTCTGATGGTTCGCTGGTGGTTTGAGACAAAAGCAAGGGTTAGGTTGCTAAGTAATTGACTGTGTTTCCCAGCAATTCACTGGATATCCCAGATAATAGCCACATTCACAGCAACTAATAAAAAGTAAACGGATTTTCTTATTTACCCATTGTGTTGTGGAGTACTTTTCTGTTCTGCATCTGAAATACTGGCATCCCCCCGCTCATTTTCATCTTTAAGGAAGTCTTCATTTCTCAACTCGTGCACCAGATTATAATCCACTGAAGGGAATTTGACCCGGTAACCATTTCTCTCCATCGAACTTTCACTTTGCAAATCTACTTTCTTGTTGGTGTTTTTGATCTGTGTGGAAGCAATGATGCTGATGGAAATGTCCTTCTCACGATGGCAGTCATTCAGGTTGTTCATTGTCTCTATCTCACTCTTGGAGATGGCGGGCCGCTGTTGGCCCTTCTGAAGCTTTACTCGCATGCAGACAACAATCGCAGCACATCCCAGGAGCAGCATCAGGACCAGAATAATCCCAGCACCCACGGCAACCCACGGGAACTGGCCCTTGTTCTCCGCATCCGTGTATTTATCCTTAATGTCGATGATGAGAGTTTGATCCCGAGGCTGCTCCGGCAACAGGAACTGACAGTTAAGACCACCATAGCCATGGGCGCACTGGCAGATATAATGATCATTTCTTTCATGGCAGGTTGCCCCATTGTGACAAGGGTTGTTGATGCATTGACTGAGAGCGATGCTGCAGTTCTTCCCACTAAATCCAGACAGACAAGTGCAGGTGTAGTCATTAATTCTATCCTGACATGTTCCGCCATTAAGACAGGGCCTGCTTGCACAGTTGTCCGCATCAATATTACAGTTTCTGCCCATGAAGCCAGCGCGACACTTGCATATGTAGGAATCCCCAATATCGACACACTCAGCATCTATAAAGGAAATAAAAGAGATCATCTATTATATGATGACTCAAGTTTTACGTGAAAGCCAGAATTTATATATCAAGGATTTAACACATGAAACTTCCCTCAAGGTTGGAATTGGTTTATTACTGTCACACATATCAAGAAGCAGCAGAAACACTTGCCTTGCATACTGTTCAGACAGATCAAATCATCGAGGTAGTACAAGGTAAAACAATAACAATGCAAATTAACGTGTAACAGCTACAGAGGAACTACAGGAAGGTAAATAAGAAGGCACAAGATCATAACAATCGCACTAAATCAAGAACCTTTCAACCTCTGTTTTAAATATACACAATGCCTTGGCCTCCACAGCCATCCATAGCAACGAATTCCACAGATTCACCACCATCTGGCTAAAGAAATTCCTCCTCATCCCTCTCCTAAAGGAATGTCCTTCTATCTGAGACTGAGGCTGAGGCTGTGCCTTCTGGTCCTAGACTTTCCCCCTGTTGGAAACATCCTCTGCATGCCCACTAAATCTAAGTCTTTCAATATTCAATAAGATTCAGTGAGATTCCCCCCTCATTCTTCTAAGCTCCAGTGAGAACAGGCCCAGAGACATCAAACGTGCCTCATACATTAACCCTTTCATTCCTGGGATCATTCTTAGGCACCTCCTCTGGACCTTTTCCAATGCCAGCACATCTTTTCTTAGTTAAGGGGCTCAGAATTTCTCACAATACTCCAAGTGTGGTCTGACCAAAACCTTATAAAGCCTCAGCATCATATTCTGGTCTTAGAAACATAGAAAACCTACAGCACAATACAGGCCCTTCGGCCCACAATGCTGTGCTGAACATGTACTTACTTTAGAATTCGTTCCTTTTGAAATGAATGCTAACATTGCATTTGCCTTCCTCACCATCGACTCAAGCTGCAAGTTAGCCTGCACAAGTCCTTTTGCACCTCAGGTTTTTGAATTTTCTCCCCATTAAGAAAGTAGCCATGCCTTTATTCTTCTGCCAAAGTTCATGACCATACACCTCCTGACACAGTATTCCATTTGCCACTTCTCTTTGCCCATTCCCCCAACCTTCTGCAGACTTTCTGCTTCCTCAGCACCACCTGCCCTTCCACATATCTTTGTATCATTTGCAAACTTGGCCATAAAGCCATCCAGTCCATGATCCAAATCATTGACATATAACTTGAAAAGAAGCGGTCCTCTTACCAACCCATGCGGAACAGCACTAAGACACCAGCAGCCACCCAGAACAGGCCCCCTTTATTCTGACTCTTTGCTTCCTGTCAATCATCCAATCTTCTATCCCTATTAGTATCTTTCCTGTAATATCTTGTTAAGCAGCCTCATGTGTGGCACCTTGTCAAAGGCCTTCTGAAAATCCAAGTAAACAACATCCCCATTGACTCCATTTTTGTCTATCCTACCTGTTACTTCCTCAAAAAATTCCAGCAGGTTTCTCAGGCAAAATTTCCCCTTAAGGAAGCCGTTCTGACTTTGCTTATTTTATCATGTGTCTCCAAGTACCGCAAAGCCTCATCCTTAATAATGGACTCCAACACCTTCCCAACCACTGAAAGTCAGGCTCACAGGCCTCTCAATTTCCTTTCTTCTGCTTCTTTCCCTGAAAAGACCATTACTAATGCTTACATAATTTCTTCAGCTACCTCTTTGTGGGTGGGTGAGGTGGGGTCTTTGATTATACTAGCGACCTTACTGAGGCAGCGATAAGTATTGACAGAGTCAATAGAGGGACAGCTGGTTTCTGTGATGTGCTGAGCAGTGGCCAGTCCTCTGCGTTTATTTGCTGTCACGTGCATACCGATCTGTGATGCATTCAGACAGAATGCTGTATATGGTGCAGCGGCAAACATCGGTAAGGATTGACGAGGAAGAAGAGGAATTGTTGAGCTTTCTTGGCTGTGGCATCTACATGGTTAGACCAGAACAGACTATCAGTGAGGTCTCAACCTCAACACCATTGATGTAGATAGGAGCATGCACCCTACCTTTCTGAAGTCAATGAGCGTTCTTTTGTTTTGCTGATGTTTGGGGGGAAATGTTGTCTGACACCATGACACTACACTCTCTTATCACCTTCGCACACTCTGACTCATTGTTATTTGAGATGTGACCCACTACTATGGTATCTTCTACAAACTTATAGCTGGAGTTGGAGCAGATTCTAGCGACAGACTTAACCATGAATCAGGAATGTGTGGTTAAGCAACTTTTTTGATGCCGAGTCACAAGAGGTAGTATTAGGAGCGGCTGACCAAAGGACGTTCAAAAGAGACAGGACTTCAGGAAAGCCTTAGAAGGAAAGACAGGTTGTGAGTTTGAGAGGAATTCAGGAACGTGGGTGAGTGGAGGGGGACATGGGTGAGTTGGGGGGATGTGGGAGAGTGGGCGGGTAATGTGGGAAAGTGGGGGGGTAATGTGGGTGTGGGGGTAATGTGAGAGAGTGGGGTGATGTGAGTGAGTGAGGGGGGCAGATGAAGCAAGAAGCTACAAGGTGATAGGTGGATGAAGTAACATAAGCACGACCATTACACCTAAAATCTGCACATTTCCATTCCTGCTTACCATTGGTGCATGGACTGGAACTGCAGAGGTCAATTTTCTTTTCACAGTTGAAGCCAGAGTAACTAGCCGGACAGTGACAGCTGTAGCCACCAGTGGACTTGTCCAAGCATCTCCCTCCATTAAAGCAGGGCCTGTCCTCACACTTCATGGCACTCAGTTCACAGTTTTTCCCATGGAAGCCAGGAGGACACGTACAGGAATACAGATTCTCCAGATCCTAGAGTGAGATTTTCATGCAATGGTTACTTATACACAAGGTGGAGTGAGTCATAGGTCTCTTTTATCAATATAAGTCTCTTTTATCAATATATAACATATATTTACTCAAAAAAACACATACATTATCAGAAGTTCACAAAACCTTTTACAATTTCAAACTAAAATATGATTACTATTATCTCAAGCCCCTGCTGGGCCCCACAGTTCTCCTACTGTGCCCATGGAGGGCGCATGCTCCTTCCCCAAGCCATCGAGCACTACAGCACAGAAACAGGCCCTTCAGCCCATCTCATCCATTCCGAGCAATTATTCTGCCTAGTCTCATCAACACCCAGCTGGGTCATGACCATCCAGACCCCTCCTCTCCATGTACTTATCAAAACTTCTCTTATTGCACCCATTCCTCTGCTTCTGCCCGCAGCAGGTTCCGCGCTCCCACCATTCTCTGAGTGAAGAAGATCCCCCCCCTTAAACATTTCACCTTTCACAGCTAACCCACGACCTCTAGTTCTAGTCTCACCACCTCAGCTGGAAAAGTCTGCTTGCATTTCCTCAATCTATACCCTTGCTAAGAGCTTCATTACACTTGACTAAAGGCAGTTATTCTGTTTTAAAGGGTAATTCTCACTTACTGTGCAGCTTCCGCTATTTTTGCAGGGATTGACATCGCACTCATTGATTTCGGTTTCGCAGTTGGACCCAGTGAAACCAGGGCGGCAAGAACAAGTGTAGCTCCCTTGACCAGTGTTAGTGCACGTGGCTCCATTCTTGCATGGCTTGTGGTGAGTACAGTAATTCAGGTCTGGCATGAGAAATGGTCAATCACAGAAGAAATTAAAACAAAGATTAAATCAAACACCAAACCAAAGAGTTGGACTTTCAGCGAAAATGGGAAAACATCTTTACCTTGGTTGCAAAACAGACCACCCCACCCTTCCTGACAGTTACATTGCCAAGGCTGTTGACACGTTCCATGTAGGCAACCAGGATAATGAATGCACTCGTCACAGTATCGTCCTTGCCAGCCCACCCGGCATCTAGAAATACACAACAAACAATGCTTGGAAACATATTTCATGCAAAAGGAAGTCTTAATTCTCCTCTTAAGGTTTATCTGAACAAACCTTTGTAAGAAAGTTAATCATTCCCCTCCTGAAATTGTTACTTGATGAAAGCAGAAGGCACAGAACTGAGCAACTTTCAGCCCAAGATGGAGGATGCTGTCAGCAGTTCACAGCCTGGGAGGGGTGACAGGTTATTTACTCATTTATGTAACATTGACATCAGAGGGAAGGCTAACATTTACTCGGTATCCCTCACTGCCATTAAGAACGGGACAGTAGTTTTGCTAATTCTGGGACCACAATGCTGCCTCCTCATTGTTAGGACAATAATTCTGTGATGATTAACTACTGTTAAAAGGACACACTGATTAAAACCTAGGGTTTTAAAATATATAGTTATGCAACTACAGTAAATATATAATTATGGAACTGTATATTAGGTATACAGAATTATGAGGGGAATGTATAAACAGGGTAAAACCAAGCACAGAGATTCGGTGAGTCAAAAAGTAGAGGTCATGTGTTAAGGGTGAAAGGTGAAATGTTTAAGGGGAACCTGAGGGTGAACTTCACTTGAAGAGTGGTGAGATTGTGATCAAGTTGCCAGTGGGAGCAGTAGGTGCAGATTTGATTTCAACATTTAAGAGAAGTTTTGGCAGGTACGTGGATGGGAGGGGTGTGGAAGTGATGGAATAGGTGCAGTGGATGGGACTAGGCAGCTTAGCAGACTGGGTCAGCCTGTTTCTGTGCTGTCGTGTTCTAGAGGTGTGCAACTCTGCTGCTTAGAAAACTCAATTTGAAAGTGAAGAACTAAAAACACACAAAGGCAACAATCAAATTGTTGTTCATCATGCCAATTCACAATGTGCAAGATTCAAGTTCAGTAGGTTTGCAGTATTGGTTTATGAAACCATGGGACTTCGCACCAGTTCATATACCACCATGACAGCTGTGGAATTTTAATTCACTGAATAAACTGTTTAAAAAGAACTGGTCTTAGCAATGGTGACCATGTCATAAAAAAGCCACTTGGTTCACCCTCCAGGAAGAAAACAGCTGTTCTTACCCACCTATGACTCTAGCAAGTTTTTGAAAGGTAGCTGAAACCTTCCCAAGGCAATCAACTGACGTCCATATCCTGAAAAATGGCTTAAAATGCCAATTTACGAGAGATTTAAGATTGATTGAATTTCTATGGGCCAGTCTGGTTGACGTGAGAGCTTTAAAATACAATAAATGATTTTGTGAAAAATGTCACTCTCTACAGAATGGTCAGTCACTGTTCCCTCTGAGCTGCTCGGGAGGCCGTGCAGTAACTGAAATGCTCTCTCGCACATTGCCTTTGTTTCCACACAGCTGCGACTGGACGCAGCTAGAAAAGGTTTACGAACGTGTAAGATTTTCTTCCTTGTACTCTATTTCATTATACCCTTCAATTCATAAATAAAAATCGAAAGTATGTGATTTTTCAATTTTCATTCTGAATGTTCATAGTATGCATATTACCAAAGAAAGTTTTCAAAACCCTGTAAAAATTTCCTGCTGAGCAATGGTGGTGAAAAAAGAAGGAAGGTCCGTACTGCTGTGGTCCCATGAAAACTTGCCCAGGTTGACCGAGTGTTTCGTTCCGCAGTCTCTCCGCACGCCACATTGGCCAATAGAGGGCGCAGTGAGCAGCTGTTCGGTGACAGAACACTGAGTGCTGTAATGAGTCTCCCTGCACTCATTTAACTCGGTAATAATAGTAAATTTACTTCCCAGTAGGGTAGTGTAAATTCGAGTTAACAGTAAATGTTTTCCTTTTGTTACATGATCCCCAAAGACTTGCAGTTTCCCAGGCTTCCAAGATGTACCTAACAGCCACCAGGAGATGAACCTCTTTGAACTCTGAAAGATGCCTTCTATTCCCACGCACCTTCCGATACAGATCATTTACCGCCTCTTTTATCTACCGATCATCCGACAGCAGCTCTCATTACTCACTTGCATTCCCCGGGTTTGTCGCAGTATCCGTGTTGTTCGTCGCATCCAGGAAGGCAGATAGCTGAGGGAAGAAAGAAAAGTTGCAACTTTTAATTCTACCTATCAAACCCTAAAACAAAAGATCAGGAGACAGAATAGTACGATGATCACTCACTACTGTAAAACATCCATACAAAGCGAACTCACAAAACGTTTTATATTTAACTTTTATTATCCGCCCTTCTCTCTTTTCTGTAACACCCTCAACTTCATTGCCGTTCAGCAGTTTACAGCCCCCCAACTCCACCTGTGTGTGAGTGTATGTGGTGTGTGTGTGTGTGTGTGTGTGTGTGTGTGTGTGCAGATAAGAGTGGACAGCTGGTTTGCAGGCTGGCTGCAGCAAGACAGCTGCCTCATTGTTCGCTACCTCTCAGCCCCACAGCGCAGCTGCCCTCGTGGACTTGTGTGCTCTCGATAACAATGCACGCCACCGCCAGCCAGCCTGCCGGCCGGCCGCCCACCCTCCCAACCGCGCCCCGGCCCAAAGCCCGCCCGCTCAATTGCCACCGCACGAGCTGAGATGGCCCAATGAGCGTGAACTGGGGGCCCCCGGAGTTGCTGCTCTTTGCATTGGCTAGAGCCTAAAGTTCGCTGCAGTCTGTAAATATAATCTTTGTTCGATATGTAAAGAAGCCCCTTCTTGTTTACGAAATCCATCTTAAAACTTGTTTAAAGTAAATAATGAAAATGGTTTAACCTGAAGAGCAAACTTAAAGACGGGGTTGAGTCCCGTTGATTGAGCAGTGTAAGGTCGCGGCGTGTACAGTAGTGAGAAGTGTGCACTCACATTCAGTACAGTATGGCCCCTTCCAGCCCGGGTTGCACATTTTTTCACCTTTCTCGCCACAGCTGAAGTGGCCAAAGGCATCATCTCGGGGGCGGCAGAATACGGAGCAGCCCTCTCCGTAGTAATGTTCGTCGCAGACGAAGCGGTAGGAGTACTTGAGTTCGGTTCTGCTGCTGATATGTACGTCCTGGGACCACTCGTCGCCCACGGTGAGGTGTCGTTGGGTAGCCAGGCGGCTGATGAGCCGATCTGGATTATCTGCAGCCACGTAGCGTGGGGAAACACGCATTGTTAGATATGACAAAACATCTCACGAGAGGCTTTAATAAAACGGGTGTGTGTTGGGGGGGGGGTTAAATTCGAGATTACGGGAAGTCGGGAGAGGGAGGAAGTTACCTGTACTAAGGTCATCGGTGGGGTCTGCGTGCAGGGCTTCAATGATCAAAGAGAAAGTCCCCTGTTTAAAACAAGATAAAGCCATGTGAACCTGCAAAATTAGTCTCGATAAAAGGGAATCATATCAAAGCTGTTTTTCACTCTCGTAAAGATACAGACACACATATATACATACACACACAAACACAAGACACACACACCACACACACACAATCTCTGCAGTTTTTGCATTTCAAACATTAGGAGCGGATCTCTAATCTCTAATCAGAAGTGTGTTTATAATCCAGGCGCAGGTTACTGGCAGAGATGGCAATTGTTATCCATCTTTACGGTTAATTTCACCACCTTCACACATAGAATTGTAAAATGAAGCCGTTAGGAATCTCACGCTGGGATGAAAATTGCCAGTTAGGGTCTGTGACGTTTCTCACATCATTAACTCTTTTTACTCTAGTTCAAACGCGTGTTCCTTCTTCACAGCCTGACTCTCTCAATCCACCGTCACCTCAGCCTTCCCCCCACTGTTCTCTCTCACACACACGCTCCCTCCCTCCTCAACAATGCAACTTACCGGCCAGGTGAACGCGAACGGGAATCGAATGGGGTTGCTGAATGCTTCGGCGTCCGGGATGGAGAACGAGTTCGAGCCGAGCACAGGGGTGAGGGCGCTGCCGTAGGTGCACGGGGGCTCCGGGGAGATGTTCGTCTGGTAATGTTTCAGACACACGCGGAAGAAGGTCTTACACTCGCAGGGTAGCCCGTAGTTGGAAGCAGAGCCTCCTTTGCAACAATTTACGTTGCCATTCAGGCCCTTGCGATTATTGAATTCTTGTAATTTCAACTCAAACACCCCCGAGGGAGAAGCCTGTGGAGAGTAGAAAAGGTGGGATGTAAAAGGGACGAGGAAGAGCCACGAACGGACGTGAGCGATTTAGGTGTAGGTAGAAAGGGGATAAATCGCGAGCAAGCTTACCTGATGAAGCGTGGCAAAAACTATGATAAGGAGACAGAGGCTGCGACGGGCCATGGCTGGGCACGATCTCACTTGGCCTTTACGGAAGGGGGAGCCCGCACTAAGGCTTGCCGCTCCCAGCTCCACTGAGAATGCTTCTGTTTTTCCTCTCTCAAATCCTCTGCCTGCTGCAATTCTCCACAGAACCGCCCTTGCGCCGATGACTGACAGCTCCTCTCAATGAGACTCCGTGACCGGAGAGCAGCGGTCGGAAGATCGATGCGCACACACTGACGGAGGTCCTTTGCACAGAGCTGACACCTCTCTTTTCTCTCTCTCTCTGCCTCTGTCTCTCTGTATCTGTCTGCCCCCTCTCTCTCTCGCTCTCTTTCTCTCTCTCTCTCTCTCTCTCTCTCCTGCTGCCTCTTTAATTTTACCCCAGATATTCGGGGTTTAATTCCAGAGGGGAACACCCTGTGCAACGAGATGGTTTCCAGGAAATTTACAAACAGCCTTAGTTCTCTCAATTATTCCAGTTGAATTTTTAACTAGTTGATTTTAAATGGAGAAGGCAGAGCGAGAACTAATGTTCTCGGAGAAGGTCGGATCCAGGAGGTTATCCCTTTTGTTGTCCTCTCACTTTTTTTTTACTTTGATGCTCTGCCTCCCTCTCTCTCTCTCTCTCTCTCTCTCTCTCTCTCTCTCTCTATGTCTCGTATACAAACGCCTTCCCTAATTCACTCCCACTCGGATCCGCAACCCTCGAAGACTGATGAACCAAGCGCCCTGCCCTCTCTTTATATACAACAGCGGAACTGCATTCCTAATGACACACAGATTGTTCGACCAACTCTCCCCCCACCCCCTCCCAATCTGGCGAGCTGTTACAAAAGGGGCCGGTCTTGCCCTCCTCAATGGATCGCCAAATGGTCACTGAGCTGGGCAATTCTCCCAGCACACACAAAATCTCATTTAAATTCCAACGAATACATATATGCCGTATATAAACAGTCGTGCAAGTTTCTCTGAATTGTAACAATTTATTAAGTTAACAGAAAAGCGGACTGGGGGGGCCATGTTGTGAAAATATGCTCCCCTTCCCCACTTTTCGCTCCAATTTAACTTTACGCAAGGAATTTGAGGGGTGGGGAGGATTGTAGCGACAGAAACTTTGAGATTTCTGATGAAAGTTAGAGCATTTATGGATTTTGACTCCGTGTGTGTGTGTGTGTGTGTGTGTGTGTGTGTGTGTTTCTGCAAAGCTGTGTCGGGGGGGGGGAATTGGTGGGTGTGTGTCGTTCGCGTGGCTGTCATTACGACAGTTGTTATTGTTGAGCTCAAGGCGACTCATTGTGCTCTCAGCTGTATGTTAATGGCAGCAAGCACCTGCTCCCTACAATAGAGCAGCTCCCCTCGGCGCACGCTGCCTCCCCTCTGGTCCTGCATTGAATCTGGCCAACAAACAAACACATCACAACAACTGACCGGCCCTCTAGGTACAAAAGTGCATTACCTGGCTAAAAGTTCACTAAACCTAGCTCACACACAACAGTTTTTTTTAACCTATCGTAGCTCAAATCCACAGGCAAAAGTTTCTTTATTTTAGTAGACTTTGTTCTGCACTATCGGCTAAGATCTATGAACAGCTGTGGAAGCGGCTTTCACAGAAAAGAACTTACCGGTCAAGTTTGTTGTAAACAGTTTGCTATATTTACCTTTCACTCCTGGGGGCATTTATCGTGCTCCTCGCGATATGTGAAAGGGAGGGGGCGAGGGAGAAATACCCATGGAGAGTTCACATGAAGTGCCTTTTATTGTTATATTTTTAAAAGGCACCGTTGTGCTGCACGGTTTCCTGCTGCATTAATGACTCATCTGACCGGATTACTTTTACATCAGGCGTGCAATGACTTGGAGAAACTCAATTTATCTCGAGCCAATCGCAGAAACATTGACTTTGGAAAGAGAATGCTGATGCGGCGGCTGTAATGTTAACTCTTATAAAAGGAAGCAACAAGTGATTGAAAAGACTTTCTTTGCCACTCTAAACAATGTCTTCCAAAGAGATTTTTTTTAAAAAATACACAGACGCCAGATAATGGCTTGCAAGTTAATGTATTGCAAAAACGTAACGCATTGCAATTTTATTAATATTCAAGTGTAAATAGGTTCCACGCGCAGGGGTTTAACACGACAAAAAAAATGTGCCTTTCTCAACCGCCCAGCATGCGTTTGTTGAGTTGACGGAGTACAGATTTCCCGATTGCAGCGGCAAACCGTGACTGAAAGGCATACTAAAACACAGCAATCCTTGCCAGTGCACTTATTCTTTTCAGGGCCCAATTTATGCCACGCGATTCTGTTTTCGTGAAATCAGGCAGAAAGCTCTCTTTTCTTTCCTCCTCCTCTTCCTAGAAGGCCAAACCTGCGTTTCAGAACGGGAGGGAGGTGGGGAATGAGACAGAGACTGTTTAACTTAAGTGGTTCTGCCAGAGCCTGTTGTAGTTTAACTCCTGTCCACCAGTAACTACGGAAACAAAGAGAGGGCAGCTCTGGCGATTCGAGGTCCAACTATTCAGCTTTTCCCCCCCAGTTTAATTTTCATTATCAAGACAAGAGGAATCCTTGGGGATTCGATCTCAAGGGGTACGACACGCCTCAGACGCGGTCAGCAGATAGCCAACCATCTGCTCCGAACAAATGGCGTTATTCCACTGAAAATGGCATGTCTCTGTATGACTTTACTTGCAAATGCGACCCTCCGATCAGTGCTACTCAAAAGCATGCTCAAAATAACCTGTAACGGTATGGCAAATGACATATGGCTCAGATAGACCATTACTAAGGGATTTGCTCTCTCTCTCTCTCTCTCTCTCGCGCGCGCGCGCGCGCGCTCTCTCTCTCTCTCGCTCGCTCGCTCGCTCTCTCTCTCTCTCTCTCAACATCAGGATAACAAATCTATAAACCCACTGAAATTAGTCACACACTTTGACAGAAGGAATAAAGATTTAGACTATTTTCGAAACGGGAAGCAAATTCAGAAATCAGAGGTGCAAAGGGACTTGAGCATCCTTGTGCAGGATTCCCTAAAGGTTAACTTGCAGGTTAAGTCGTTGGTAAAGGAAGGCAAATGTAATGTTAGCATTCACGGGTTCTTGATTAGTCAGGGCGTCAAAAGTTATGGAAAGAAGGCAGGAGAATGGAATTGAAAGGGAAAATATGTCAGCCATGATGGAATGGTGGAGCAGACTCGATGGGCTGAATGGCCTGTTCCAATGTCTTATGGTCTTGCAGTCTAATTTTCAGATCAAGTTATTAATTTGTTAGAAAAAACATTGTAATGCCCACACTGTGCACTTTTTGATGGTGTGTGTATTTTGTCAGCTAATTTACTTGTTTATTTATTGCCATAGCATTAAATTGGATCCCAAACATTCAGTCCTGAAGTCTAAAATGCAATAACTACATAACTAAGATGTAATTTGCCTCTAGCAGATGCTGTAGATGTGTGTATATGTGTGTATATGTGTGTATGTGTGTGTATGTTTTAGTATGTGTATATGTGTGTATAAGCGTATGTGTGTGTATATGTATATATGTGTGCGTATATGTGTGTGCATGTGTGTATATGTGTATATATGTTTGTATATGTGTGCGCATGTATGTATATGTGTGTATAAGCATATATGTGTGTATATGTATATATGTGTGTGTATATGTACGTGCATGTGTGTATATGTGTGTGTATAAGTGTGCATATGTGTGTGCATCTGTGTGTGAAACCATACAGAGACAAATGCTTGTTATGAGGCTAGGCAGAACAATTCAATGGCATGTCCTATTGATAGAGAGTTAAACAACCACAGTATAATATCCACCCTCTGGAATTCTTGTTTTGAAAAGTGTTATAGGAGGCTGGAGATGCCTCTGGTTAGAAGTTGATGATTTGACAATGAGTTTGGCTTGGCTGAATCAAAGATTATGCAGTCTGAAATTTAACTTTAAAAGCCTTTAAAATGTTATATTTCTGAGTGAGTGTCTTAAAAGAACGGAGTAAAATAGTAAATTATATGGTGAGGTGAGAATCGGAGGACTGAAGAGAATCAGAGGTTTCAATACTAAGAGCACGCCCTCGCATCGGCACTAATGGAATTCATTTCAAGTGAAGCGCTGGTATTGTTGTCTAAAGCTTTAATGACAATTTTGCTTACGTGTTGTTGCGGTTTTGCTGCGAGTTATTTGTAAACAACAGAATAATCCGATGTGCACCTGTGGTGGTAGGCGGAGGAGCTAGAATCGAAAATAATTCTTAAATTGATCCCCTCCTTCAAATTTTTTTTAACAGTTTGAGGAACTGAGCAGAAAGTCTCCGAGCTGGTGCTCGGCGTGTGCTAATTACAATATGAATGCGCCAGTCGCGTGGCTCACCCTGCACTGGGGAAAGCAGATGAGAGATACAAAGCTCTCTTGTCTACCTTTTCAAACACTGCCATCCATCGAAAATCATCTGCTGCGGCGAGTCGCCGGACTCATTTTCATAACAAAACTGGTATGTTTACCTGTGATCTTAGAACCGAGGGGGCATTCCTTTTTTGTCCCCAGATCAGATTACCAGACCAGCTGCTCACTACGTGTCTTTATATACCCCGGCTGCCCAATTCAAAGTGCTCCCGATCTCTATTTTTAAAAAAAATCTTATTCATTTCCGCTTAAGGGGCAGAGAATATGAGAAAAGGTAGGGATGAGGTGAGAAAGATTTACCGTTCCTTACTTCTAATGCAATAAAAACGAAAACTCAGATTATTTGCTGATTTTTTTTGCGGAGCTGAGCGCGGTCGCGTGCCGATGTCTGCAGGCAACATCTGCCGGCTCCGGGGCTAATTCTCAACCTGATTGGAAGAACCCCTTCGACTTGTGGCAAAGGATTGCGCATAACTCCAGGCTACAATTAGCTCCCAGCTAACAGATTGGTAGCGCCAGTGAAGGCTACCGCATTTTGGAAGTGTGCACGTTATCTCTAACACAAGAGTTTCTGCAGATGCTGAATTCCTCCAGCGTTTTGTGTGTTACTCTGCATATTATCTCTGATTTATTTTCCCATAGAAGAACAAAAGGAAACTTTACTAAACATGTTCATTTGTTGTTACGGTTATGACGAATAACAGCGCTTCTTTTTAAAATCTTTAGCACCTTGTATTTGTTTCTCGGCACATTCAAAGCACCTGAAATCTAGCAATGAAATTCCGTTTAAAAGTTACTCGCGGCTGCAAGGTTGTGAAATTCAAACTCTGACGTGAGTTTACAGCTAGGTAGAAGGGATTTGTATTTAAACCCGCAAATTCTTCATTTATACAGTTTAACTTCGATGTGAATGGTCAGGGACATATTGTTAAAAACACTGGGCAACTTCTCGCCAGATGGAGTGGGGGGGGGAGATCCTAGATCGATATATCAATACAATTAATTCAACATTTCCTCTGCACACCCCTTGCCTGGTTGTGTTATTGAAAGTCGCCCACTAATTATGCAATGTTTAGTTCACTAAAGGGAAAATAGTTTGTTTAATCCCTCGATCTGGCTGCGCCGGGGTTTGCATATGTAATGCGCCAGGTTGCAGGTGTTTGTGTAATTGTTGCGCGTGTTTAATGCGCGTTTGAAGTTACTTTTTTTCGTACTAATCAACCTTCGCGTAAACGTGCTTGGATAACGGAAAACAGTCTCCCTGGCACCGCACGCCCCGCTTCTAACTCACAATAATGCTACAACCAAAATATTGGCAACCTCGACACGTTTTTTAATATCCAGAGTGAATTCCGATAGTTTACAGAATATTTGCACCGTTGACTTAGCATTGCTGTGCAATGTGATCTGATTTATTTCACTAAGTATAGAGCAATGGGCTCTGAATGGGACAGGCCGGGGTCGGGGAGACTCCATCGCTTTCTATAAGCATCTGCCTCGAGTTGAACAGATGTCGGCACCTGCGGTGACAGGCTGCATATGTTCCATCCCATTCACTATTCTCTCATACATCACCACAATAGCGAGGCATTGTGCGCACAATTCCACAATATATTAATCTCTCAGATCGCTACACTCCCCAGAGCTCTGCGCTGTTTAATTTTATACCAGCAATAACATCTGACTAATCCCTAAATCTGCTCTTAAAAGATCCTTTAACCCAACCTGTAAAGTTATTTAATTTCCACCTGTTGCCCTTTCAATTTTAACACAGAGCTAACCTTCTAAGAGGTAATTCGGTTGTTCTTCTCTTTACGTTCTCTTTAGGAGTTAGCATTGGCTAGTTCCGCCTAATTAAAGATATGTTGTCAATGAAATTAGGGAGGCAGAGCGGAGAGATGGGAGGCACCACACAGGCCGTGCCAGCCCGTGCCACGCGGCCCCGTGGTTCGCTCAAACAAGCCTCATCTGCAGCTTTTGTCACCAGAGACTCTCGCAAATTTCTACAGAGGTACTGCACCGCGGAGAGCACTGTAACTGGCTGCATCATCGTCTGGTTTGGAGGGGCACTGCACAGGATCGGAAAAAAAACCTGCCAGCCGGCTTCATCATGGGCACCAGCCTCCCCAGCATCGAGGACACCTTCAGAAGGTGATGCCTCAAAAAGACGGCATCCATCATTAAGGGCTCCTATTACCCAGGCCATGCCCTCTTCTCATTTGCTACCCTCAAGGAGGAGTGTCTTCAGGTACAGGAGCCTGAAGACACTCACTGAACGTTCTAGAAACAATTTCTTACCCTCCGCCATCAGAATTCTGAATGGACAATAAGCCAATGAGACTACCTCACTTTTTTTTCTGTTCTCCTTTTGCTCTACTTAATTTATATATAGTTTTGATGTAATTAATAGTTTTTATCATGTATTGCGATGTAGCGCTGCCGCAATCTAACATTGCATGACATATGCCAGTGGTATTAAACTTAATTCTGACTCTGGAACCTCCTCGTAACAAGCGAGAGGTTCCACGGAGAACGGGCTCTTCGCACTGATCTGAAACTACAAGAGAGCGAAAGTACACTGGAAACTTGGAGAGCGCCAACACTGATGTACAGTATATGGGATACACGAACAAATTAGCGTGCACACTTATGCACGTGAATATTTACATATATGAACACAATCTTGCGCATGTGCGAACACCAACACAGCTCTACAACACAGAGTAACACATACAAATTGCTGGAGGGATTCAGCATCTTTGGAAAGGATTACAGAGTCGACGTTTCGAGCCGAGGCCCTTCATCAGGGACTCAACACAATTTCAATACGATCCAGACACGTGCACGGACACATTCATAGTCAGCTCTTCGGCAGTTCTGTCCCCTCTGAGAATGATATGCATACGCGCTCAAGGTCACAAGATTCTGCAAAATTAGATATTGGTGAGCACACATAAACTCAGAAACGCCACAGGAAACGCTTAGAACACCAGAGAATCTCCAGATGATGGAAAACCAGAGCAATACATATAAAATACTGGAGGAACTCAGCAGGTTGGGCAGCATTATGGAGAGGAATAAACTGTCGACTTTTCGGGCCGATAGTTGAATTGGTTAAGGAAATCATCCTGCCATTTTATTTCTGCCAACAAGCACTGCCCATTTCAATGAATGCAAGGGAAGATAGCAAAATATACCGATTGGCTTCATTTGTTAATTCTTGTTTCTTTTTTTCACTCCCTCTGGCTACCTGCTACGACTTTCTTCGCGATATCGTAGGACATGTGCTTCCTGACACAAACACCACACACCATCCCCCTCTCTCTCTCTCTCTCTCACACACACACACACACACACACACAGAGAAACACACATGCTTGCACCACAAACGTGCACACACAAGCACAGACAGAGACACAAACACACAAATGCAGACACAATCATACAAACACAAACACACACACGCACAGACACACACAGGCACACACATACACACAAATACACACACACTCACACACAGACACAAACACAAACACACACATACACAGACACACACAAACAGATACATAAACACAAACATACATACACAGAGACAAAGACAGAGACAAACACACAAACCCACACACCCGCAAACACACATACAGAGGCACACACACGCGCACATACACACATGTGCACACACAAACACACACAGACACACACACAAACACACACACCCACAAACATAGACACACACACACAAACACACACACAGACAAACACACAAGCACACACACAGAAGCACACATACACAAACACACAGACACACAAACAGACATATACACGGAAAAACACACAAACACACACACCCACAAACACACAAACACACACACGCAGAAACACACGCGCACACACAAACACACACACACAAACACAAACACACACACGCACAGACACACACACAAGCATATAGACATAAATACACACACATATGCACGCGCGCCGCATTATTTCTGCGTTTACATACAAGCGTTCGATCCTGTTGTCGGGAAATGCTGGATCCGAGTGCCGGTAATGAACAAGAGGCGCTGCTTGTGTGTAAGGTGGTGTATAGAAGGGAAAGTCGAAAACAGAAGGAAAATACCACTGACAAAATAAAGCTCAGGCCAAGGCTTTCTCATTAAATGTTGTGGAGACAGATTCCGGTTACAGCACAGCGAGCACAGTATAGAGGCTACAGGACATCAGAGGCAGAGGGATAAACTGACCAACTTCGAAATTAACACAACTATTTGTTTCATAAAAATCTGTCGCTCCGTGAATTTGATGGGTCGAAAGCATTCCCTCCACTCTACAACCCCTCCCATTTTCTTCTGAAGGGAGGGCGGAATCAGTATATTTCAAAATTAATATCATGTCGGATGAAAATGTTTACCGAAAGGTTTTATTTCTACCAGTTTATCTGCCTGTCCCTGTCAGCACAATATCTGAGCCAGATAGGGAGAGAGCAGGAGAGTATGTGGCCACTTTGGACCTAATGGCCTGTAGGATTTGCTTGTTACACATTCTGTGGGTCTCTGCTTATGTGAGTCTTTCCAAACAAACTCCGAAGGCAGATACTTACAAAGCCGGACTCGTTTCTGAACAACTTCCTCTGGACGTAGATCACGACCTATGAAAGCTATTCCAGTATTTAAGAGTGTCACTCACATTACATTACAGCTTGAATTATTCTTTCATGAAAGGAATGGCCCCTGATTTCTCAATTTCACCTTTGTATGTCAGAGGTCTGTGGAGTAGTGGGGAAGGTGAACATTCCAATTGAGATAGATCTTCTAAGTCATTTGAGGGGAAAATTGGATCTGAATGCAGCCACTGTACAATAGTTCATCCTTTAATGAAAATGCCAATCCTGGCTAGTGCCAATACAAGTCACTAAGAGTCAGCAAAAAAATGGGAAGGAGAAGATCAATTCAAGTATTGAAAATTGAAGAAAGACCTGATTAAGGTGTTTATAAAAGGCATCAGGATTCAATGACTTATCAGAAAGTCAAACACAAAAGGAAGCCTTCTTATTGCTTCTACCCACTCTGTTAATTTCAGAATAATCTACATAGACACCTCTCTCTACTCTTTTCCCATAGTCCAGCAACTTTTCCCAAAGGAATTATTTTCAATACCAACATTTGAATCTGCTTCCATCGTCTTTCTGAGGAGTGAAAAACATTAAGGACCACCACTATCCAGGCCACACTCTCTTCTCACTGCTGCCAGGAAGGAGGTCCAGGAGCCTTAGGTCCCACATCACCAGGTTCAGAAACAGTTATCACCTAACCCTAACCCTAACCCCTCAACCATCAGACTCCTGAACCAGCGTGAATAACCTCAACTCTGAACTGATTCTACAACCTATGGATTCACTTTCAAGGACTCTACAACTCTTGTTCTCAACATTATTTATTTATCATTATTATTTGTTTTTTTGTATTTGCACAGTTTGTTGTCTTTTGCACTCTAGTTGGTTGTTCATCTTTCCGTGGTGTTTCTTCATTGATTCTCTTGTGTTTCTTTGCGGCTACTCTGAATGCCTGCAAGAAAATGAGTATCAGCCTCATATATGTCCATTGATAATAAGTCAACTTAAACTTGAACTTGAAAGAGTTCTTCTTCCTCGTGTCCCTGCTTCTTTATCCAGTCACTGTGTACTTTTGTCTTCAGGTTCCTGGCCCTTTGGCTAATGGAAACATGTTCTCTAAATTTATGTGATCTCGGTCCTTCACTATTGTGTACACTAATTGCAAGTCACCTCTCAGCCTTCCCCCTTTCTCTGTTCAAAGGAGAACAACCTGGCTTCTCCAGTCTCTTTCAGCAAATCTCAGACCATTCTGCATCCTAGGTTAAATATTTCATTGCATTGATCATGATGATATATTTGCTTTAATGGAGGAACGCAAAACAAAAACCTACAATCTCAAAAAAAAGAGCCTGGTAATTCAGGAGTTAGTTCACTCAAAGGATTGTGGTAATTTTCAATCCAACCAAAAGAGCTCTTTAGCCAAACACAAATCAAAGTCAATATTGAATAAGACACCTGATCATCTTAGCTGTCAGTGTCACCTACTCACAGAAATTTTAAGAATGCTGGGACAATATTTAAAGAAAGATTATTTGCAATGGAAGCAGTGCTCTTCCTCAGAGTTATGTTTGCTCACTTCCCTCAGTTTCCCTGCTAGGCTGACCCTAATCTTCCACAAAACAGCCCACTTACCTTTCACAGCTTCAGAGTAATTTCTGTGGGTCAGTGACAAAAGAGATTGTGTGGACACTGGAAATACAGAGTAACAGAGACAAAATGCTGATGGAACTCAGCAGGTCAAACAGCATCCATAGAAAGGAATAAACAGTCAACATTTCAAACTGAGTCCTGATGAAGGGGCTTAGCCCAAAACATTGACTCTCCATAGATGCTTCTTGACTTGCTCAGTCCCTCCAGCATTGTGTACTGTGTCATTAAGCTATGTAGACCTTGGCATAGAAATCACATAGTACATCGTCCCATAATAATATTGATTCTGGATGAGCTTTAGTAAATTTGCTCTTTAGGAGGGGGCGGGGAGTAAATTTAAGAATGGCTAGCTTTACAAATGAGTAACTCGGTTTGTTTGTTTGTTTATTTATTTGTTTGTTTATTTATTTATTTATTTATGGTGAGGGCTGAGAGGAAAATGGGATCAGCTATGATGAAATGGCAGAGCAGACTCAATGGCCTAATTTTCCTCCCATAGGTTGTTGTCTTATTAACTTAGGAATACAGCATGGAACAGGCCCTTCCAGTTCAATGAGCCCATATTTAACCCCAGCCTAATCACAGGACAATTTACAACGGCCAATTAACCTACTCACCGGTATGCTTTTGGAATATGGAAGAAAACTGGAGCACCCAGAGGAAACCCACAAAGTTCATGGGGAGAATGTACAAACTTCTTCCAGACAGTGCCAGAATTGACCTCTGAACTCCAATGTCCAATCTGTAATAGTGTCACGCTAACCCCTATACTACCATCACATTTATTGTCAAACTGCCCAGAAATATAGAATTTTTTGAATAAATAAGATGACAGTCAACTTTGTGCCTTGCTATTCATGGGTACTATCCTCACTTCTCTGCCTTCAGCTATAGTTGAACCTTTGTTTAAATTGTGCCCTTAGTAATTTAGCCAGTGGCTCAGTTTTCATCCCAGGAACAGGGGTGTTGTTCCCTTGGGACGGTAGGGTGTAAATTGGTGCTTTATCATTGGTTGGACTGATGTATTTTAACACCTCTTTTACTTCACCAGGAGTTATCTTTTAGTTTGACAATCATATACCAGCCATCTCTCCTCTCAGTCCTGATCCAGGGTTTGAATCTGAAATGTCAACAATGCTGCTCAACTCCAGCAGGTTGCTTGACGTTGCCCAATCTGCAGGGTGCTTCCAGCTTTTACCGTAGACTTAGATTTAACCAAGTCAATGGTGTTCTACGTAAAATTTCTGTTTCCAAACCAACCCAGCTTTGGCCCAGGGAAAAAGGAGGATCAGACAGTAAGCTTGAGTATAACATTGATCCCCAGTGAGAGAGGCATACTTATACCACGGCATAAATACAAGAGATTCTCAGAATTTTCTGTATGGGTTATGAGGAACGGGAATTAGGAACGTGATAACTACCACCAGGGGGAGCTTGCTGGGCCGTGCGCGTGCTCGGGAGCTCGCATGTTGTGGGCGCGGACGACGGCTCGGGAGCCCGCACGTTGTGGGCGCGGACGACGGACGACGGCTCGGGAGCCTGCACGTTGTGGCGCGCACTGTGGCGGCAGGTAGGCAAGAGTCGGTCGCATTTAGCCCGCAGCGACGGTGCATTCCGTGGGGAAGAGAACTCGGGCTCTGCTTCGTCTCGTCCTTGGGTCTGAGAGCTGTTCCCGGGGAGTGGGCGCCTTTCTGCGGGAAGTGGGCGCCTTTCTGCGGGAAGTGGGCGGGTGGAGGGAGGGCCTGTAGGCCGTTCCCACTCATCCCCGCCTTTGAGTTCAGCTACGCTGCGGCAAGCGGCTCTCCCTCGAGAGGCGATGGGCAGATGTGTCGTTGTGTCCGCACTTTGTGGAGCTAGCACTGAGATGAAACCAATGTAAGATAATAGCAAAGACGTCCAGTAATTAAACCCAGTAAGGACTGCAGCTGTTATGATATGAAACAGAAAATACTGTAAGGACTCTGTCAATATCGGAGGAAGGAGAAACTAATTATGCATTTCTAGTTAGGGAGCATTCCTCACAACCAGTCTGAGAAAAGGTAGCTGACCCGAAACCTTTAATGTTTTTTCTTCCAAAAGGACATCTTGATTGGCTGAGTTTCTGGTACTGGAATTGCTTTTATTATTGTCATGTGTTCAGTGTGAATCTTGCCTTGCATACTGTTCATACAGATCAAATCATTACACAGTGTATTGAGGTTGTATAATAACATATTAGAGATTAAAGAGCAAGAGGAATCGGTACAGTAGTCATGTCATCAGGTTGGAGGGTACCTAGGCAGAATATAAAGTGTTGCCCCTCCACCCTGAGGGTGGCCTCATCTTGGAGCTAGATACACTGACATGTTGGAATTGGAATTAAAATGTTTGGACTGGGAAGTCCCACTTATGGTGGTTGGTGTGGAAGTGTCAAAGCAGTCCCCCAATTTACTATGGGTATCACCAATGTAGCACCGGTCACAATATACAGCCCCAGCAGACTCGCAGGTGAATTGTTGCCTCACCTGGAAGGACTGTTTGGAGCCCTGAATGGAGGTGAGGGAGGAGGTCTAGGGGAGGTGTAGCATTTATATGTCGCTTAGTGATGTATCTGGAGGGAGATTAGTGGTGAGGGATGAATGGACAAGGGAATTGCAGAGGGTGCGATCCCTGCGGAAAACAGAGTGGGGAGGTAAAGATATGTTGAGTGGTAGGATCCCTTTGGAGGTGGTGGGAGTTGCAGAGGATAATGTACTGAATGCAGAGGCTCAAGTACCAGGCACAAAATGCTGGAGGAACTCAGCAGGCCAGGCAGCATCTATGGAAAAGAGTACAATCGACGTCTCGGCCTGAAATGTCGACTGTACTCTTTTCCTCAGATGCTGCTTGGTCTGCTGAGTTCCTCCAGCATTTAGTGTGTGTTGCTTGGATTTCCAGCATCTGCATACTTTCTCTTGTTTGTGAGTGGATGCAGAGGCTGATGGAGTGGTAGGTAAG
The DNA here is from genome assembly GCF_963921235.1 of Mobula hypostoma. Classification (NCBI taxonomy): domain Eukaryota; kingdom Metazoa; phylum Chordata; class Chondrichthyes; order Myliobatiformes; family Myliobatidae; genus Mobula; species Mobula hypostoma. Next base: position 112,167,198 of record NC_086104.1, read on the forward strand.
GACAAGAGGGACTCTACGGTGAATGGAAGATGAGATGACTGTGGATGTACGGGAAATGGAGGAGAGGCGGATGAGGGCGGCATCAACAGTAGAGGGAAGGAAACCCCATTCTTTCCAAAAAAATAAGAGGACTTCGCTGATGTCTTGGAAAGGAAAACCTTACCTTGGGAACAGACGTGGCAGAGGTGAAGAAACTGAGAAAAGGGAATAGCATTTTTGCAGAAGACAGGGTGGGAAGAGGTATAGTTGAGATAACCATAGGAATCAGTAGGTTTATAAAAGATGTCAGTTGACATTTTGTTTCCAGAGATGGAGACGGAGAGATTAAGAAAGGGGAGGGAGGTGTCAGAAATGGACCAAGTGAATTTAAGGACAGGCTGGAAATTGATTAAATTGACTATCTCAGCATGGCTGCATGAAACAGCACCAATACAGTCATCAATGTAGCAGAGGAAGTGTTGGGGAATACAACCAGGAAGGCTTCGAACATAGAACATAGTTTTTTATATAGCCAACGAAGAGGCAAGCATAGTTTGGGCCCATGCCAGAGCCTATAGCCACCCCTGGGGTCTGGAGAAAGTGAGAGCAGCCAGAGGAAAAATTGTTCAGGGTGAGTAGCAGTTCTGCCAGATGGGGAGGGTGGATTGGTTGGTTCTTTTGTTCAGGGCTCTGAGATCTTCTTGATGCAGGATGGAAATGTACAGGGGCTGAACATTTATGGTGAAGATGAGTTGGTTGGGGCCAGGGAACTGAGGAGATCAAGGGCATGAGAAGTGTTTTGGATGTAGGTGGGAAGGGACTGAACCAAGGCGGGGTAGAATAGAATTGAGATATCAGGAAACAAGTTCAGTGGGGCAGGAGCAGGTAGAGCCAATCAGCCACCCAGACAGTACAGTTTGTGGATCTTGGGTAGGAGGTAGAAGTGAGCAGTGTGGCGTTGCAGACCTATGAGTTTGGTGGCAATGGTTGGGAGTTCTCCAGAGTAGATGAGGTCAGTGATGGTGTTGGAGACAATTGTCTGGTGGTGTGGAGTGGGTCCTTCTCGAGGGGTAGTTGTGTTCTCCAGAGTAGATGAGGTCAGTGATGGTGTTGGAGACGATTTTCTGATGGGTCCTTCTCGAGGGGTAGTTGTGAAGTGGTGTCTGAGAGTTGCCGCCTGCCTGGCAGCAGCAAGATAAAGGTGAGTGTGCCACACGACAACAGCACCCCTTTTGCGGGTTTGATGGTAAGCTTTGGATTGGTGCACAGAGAGTGTAGGGCAATATGTTTGGAAGTGGTCATGTTGGAGGAGGAGAAGGGAGTGTTGAAATTCAGGTGGTTGACATCTTGTCGGCAATTAGAGATGAAAAGATCCAGAGCAGGCAGAGAACCAGAGTGGGTTCTTCCCCACCCTTTCTTTACTCTATTCCCCACTCTGACCTTTCAGTTCTTCTCACCTACCTGTTCCTTTCCCCCAGCCCCCCCCCACCTTTGTCCTACTGTCCACTCTCCTCTCCTGTCAGATTCTTTCTTCTCCAGCCCTTGACCTTTCCCAACCACCTGGCTTCACCTATCACCTTCCAGCTAGCGTCCTTCCCCTCCACCACCTTTTTATTTGGGCATCTTCCCCCTTCCTTCTCAGTTCTGAAGAAGGGTCTCAGCCTCAAACGTACACTGGTTATTCTTTTCCATAGATGCTGCCTGACCTGCTGAGTTCCTCCAGTATTCTGCGTGTTTTGCTATAGTCTAATGTAGGTTTTATTGTCAAGATGCTTCAGAGATGAGTGTAGGTTAAGGGAGTTGGTGTTTTCTATAGACCTGTTTCAGCAGTAGGGGAGTTGCATTGGGCTGAGGTTATCAGGGGGTTAATGCACACAGACTCTTGAAGCACTTCATGATGGTGGATGTCAGAACCACTGTGCAATAATCTTTAACACAAAATAATCTGTAGATGCTGGGGTCAAAGCAACACTCACAACATGCTGGAGGAACTCAGCAGGTCGGGCAGCATCCGTGGAAAAGATCGGTGGACGTTTTGGGCCAGAACCCTTCATCAGGACTGAAGAGGGAAGGGGCAGAGGCCCTATAAAGAAGGTGGGGGGAGGGTGGGAAGGAGAAGGCTGGTAGATTCCAGGTGAAAAACCAGTAACAGGGAAGATAAAGGGGTGGGGGAGGGGAAGCAGGGAGGTGATAGGGGGGAAAGGTGAAGAAAGAATAGGGGAAAACACAATGGGTAGTAGCAGGCAGAACCAAGAGGGAGGTGGTAGGCAGCTGGGGGAGGGGACAGAGTGACATAGGGATAGAGGAAGGGAGGGGGAGGGAATTACCGGAAGTTGGAGAATTCTATGTTCATATCAAGGGGCTGGAGACTACCTAGACGGTATATGAGGTGTTGCTCCTCCAACCTGAGTTTAGCCTCATCATGGCAGTAGAGGAGGCCATGTATGGACATATCTGAATGGGAGTGGGAAGCAGAGTTGAAGTGGGTGACTACTGGGAGATCCTGTCTGTTTTGGCGGATTGAGCGGAGGTGCAGAATTTCTTGTGTTTATGAATTTTGCAGTTGTACATTGACAGTAAACACCATGTTTTGCACAAATATTCCTCTTTCAGTCATAGTGGTATAATTATAGTTTTCTTTTTCTCTTTCTGGTAAGACGCTAATAGAAATGCAGCCCAATCTGTACCTCCTTTTCTTGTGGATAGAACCAGTTCTCTAAATTACTTAACTTGCTTAAGCCCATCACCTTTACTGGGGCCGACAGCAGCTTGCCAATGTCCTCTGCCCTGGGCCTCTCTTTCAAGGTTAACCCATCTTTGAATATTCTTCCTCTCCCAGGGATGAGGTCTTAGGAGCTTCTGTTGGTGTTAATAACTCTGGGTTATTATTGTATAGAGTTGCTAGCCCTGTGCCTAACCTTGCTGCTTTCACAGCTGGGCTTGGGGCTGCCCATGGCAGAGTTAGTCCTCTAAATTATTTTAGTAACATGACAAGCAGAAATGCTCCCTGTGGTCAAAACCAAATTTCTATTCTGCTTTCTCCTCTGTTCTTCTAATGTCTGGTTTATTTTTCTGGTTTCATTAACCTTCATTACTGCAGTGCTTTCAAATTTGTAGTACAAGATCTTTGTCCTTTACCTCATTTAAACAATAATTAATCAAGTATTATGCAGCTTAATTCATTTATCCAGTATTTTACTTATTTATTTAACACAATTAGATATTTTTTAATGTCATAACCATCTAATTTGTCTCTTTGACGAAGTATTTGTTTAAGCCATATTCCTTCTGACTGTGATTGTATGCTGTCTGCCCCTTGGTGACCCTATAGAGAATCAAACAGGCCGTTTGGCCTAATCCGCCTACGCCTGGGGGTTCCCAACTGACCCCTTGCTTAATGGTGTTGGTCCATGGCATAAAAAAGATTGGGAACCCCTGGTCTACGCCATCTAAGGTACCCGTCTAAGGTAGTCCTGCATCTAGACCATTTCTCAACATTTTCTGTCCATGTACACATCCATCTTCCTTTTAAATATTCATGTACCTGCCTCAACTATTTCCCCTGGCTCCTCATTCCACATTCAAACCACCCTCTGGGTGAAAAAGTTACCTCTCGGGCTCATTTTAAAACTCTTTCCTCAGCTTAAATATATGCCCTTTAGTTTGATTTCTGGATCTTGGAAAAAGATTACATGCTTTCCTCATATTAATTTTTTAATTAGTTTATTTTTATTTGTTGAGATTCAGCACAGAATAGGCCCTTCCGTCCCATCAAGCTGCGCCATCCATCCCCCCCACCCCGCCAGATTTAACCCAGGCTTAATCACACGACAATTTACAATGACCATTTAACTTACGAACCAGTACATCTTTAGACTGTGGGAGGAAACGGGAGGAAACCCACGCAGTCACAGAGATGATGCACAAGCTCCTTGCAGAGAGCAGTAGGAATTGAACCTGGGTCACTCATTATGTAAACTAGTGGTCACCAACCTTCTTAAGCCCAAGATCCCCTACCTCAACCTCAGTGAAAGGCAAGATCTGCCTACTAAATCATTTAGAAAAAAAACAGCTCAGATTGTACTTCCAATTTGAGGCCTTTTATTTGGGCGAATTGTATTTGAATTACACAAAATACTTTTGTCAAACTTTCAAATTAATTCAAACAAGAAAACACTGTAATTAGCATATCAAACAGGCCATAGCTGTCTTTCTTTAAGAATATTACAATACTTCACACCTTTAATTCTGACGAAGGGTCTCAGCCTGAAATGTCGACTGTACCTCTTCCTAGAGATGCTGCCTGGCCTGCTGCATTCACCAGCAACCATCTGTAAAAGGCTTCTTGTGTTTAGCCAAATGGTGACTTACACGAAATGATGCTTTAATAGCAGCCTTATTTTGAGCAGCATGTTTTGTGGAAAACGATTGCTGGGCCTTCAACCCCGATTTCAGCTCAACTTTCCAGGCACGAATTGCGCTCTCTGGGGGTAGGTGTCTTTAAATTCCTGGTGGTTGGTGTTGCGGTGCCGATCCAGATTCTCTCTTATAGCCAGTGCTCGTGTTTGGTGGCACAACGTACATACACACTTGTCTTTCACAAGGTAAACAGAAATTCCTCTTCCCATTCTGGATGGAATTTGTATGTTTTCGCCTTCTTTCGTGGAGCCTCCACTATGCTATCAGGATATCACGAGCGACTGCTGATTGCGTTGCCTCTGATCTGGGCCAACATTCACATGCCGGGTGGCACCTAATTAATTAGCTGGTTTATTTTGGCTTTTTTTCTTAAAGGTGTGCTGGGTGCGTCTGGACTACCACTGCACCCCTTCATGCTTCACGGCCCGGAGGTTGGGGACACTGCCGTATTATTGATGTTTGTGACAGTCTGTACTCTTACTTAATCTGGTTGGTCACTTTGATGCAGCACAGGTTCCGCTGAAAACATGGTGCATGGCGGGGAAACTACACACATGCGCACTGGGCAGAAGGAACGGAACTAAACCCCCGCAACCCGGAAACAATCTCTCTTTACAAACAGCTTCTAAGTGAAAATATTTCTATATTACCATTATCCTAATTAGTATTACTTACTTTTATAATGGACAGTATTTGTGTATTTATTTTTGATTTTTCTTCGGGATCTACTGGGAAAGTCTCAAAGATCAACCGGTTGATCGCGATCAACAGGTTGGCGACCCCTAACGTAAAATATTGCGCCAGCCAGCAGACTACTGTGCATCTCATGCCTCTCATGATTTTGTACACCTCTGTTGTTCTTCTCAACTCAGTGAATATACTCCTAAGCTGTTCAATCCCTCTCTGTAGTTGAGTTTCAAGTCTTGGTACCTTCCTTGTGAATATTTTCTGCACTGTTTCTAGCTTAATGGATGACCAAACCTGAACACAGAATTCAGAACAGTGGCCACACCAATGTCTTGTACAGCTGCAACTTAACATCTCAACTTTTATACTTGGTTTAGAACTTCTATACTAACTGCATTGTACTGTAGCAGTTAGTGCAACGCTAGTGACCCGGGTTCAATCCTGCTGCTGTCTGTAAGGAGTTTGTACGTTCTCCTTGTGACTGTGTGGCTTTCCTCAGGGTGCTTCAGTTTCCTCCCATGTGTTAATTGGTCACAAGGGTGTAATTGTGCATCGAGGGTCCATTGTGCCCTAGTACTGTTTCTCTAAATAAAATAAAAATACCCTGGCTGAAGAAGGTTATGCTATAGTTATATAGAGCAGTAACTTCTGGGTTTGTCTTAACATTCCTTCTCACTCTTCTCCCTCCTTCAGCACAATGCCAGGTAGGTTGTCTCCATGTTACATCCGTTTGTAGCCATGGGTCTCTCTGGCAGTCAGTATTTAACAGCTATCCCCTATTGTGTTTGGAAAGGTGATGGTGAGCAGTCTCTTTAAACCCCTCTGTAGTATACTCTGAGCAGATTGTACCAAGTGAATTTTGACCCAACGGTGATAAAAGAGTGACAGGATGTTTCCAAGTCTGGGTGATGTGTGATTTGGAGAAAATTTTATTTAGAGATGCAGCACAGTAACAGGTTCTACTGGCCCAACGAGCCCAATTACCCCCAGGTGACCAATTAACCTACTAACAAGTGCAACACACCTGCCCCTACATCTCCTCCCTCACTACCACTCAGGGCTCTAAACAGTCCTTCCAGGTGAGGCAACACTTCACCTGTGAGTCTGTTGGGGTCATATACTGTGTTTGGTGCTCCTGGTGAGGCCTCCTGTATATCAGTTAGAACTGACGTAGATTGGGAGACCACTTTGCTGAGCATTTACACTCCATCTGCCAGAACAAGTGGGAGCTCCCAGTGGCCACCTATTCTAATTCTAGTTCCCATTCTGATATGTCCCTCCATGGCCTCCTCCACTGTCATGATGAGGTCACAGTTAGGTTGGAGGAACACCACCTTATATTCCATTTGGGTAGCCTCCAACCTGATGGCATGAACATCAAATTTCCAATAATGCCTCTGGTACCCACCCCCTTCACCATTTCCCACTCTCATGTTATCTCCTTGCCTGCCCATTGCCTCCCTGTGGTGCTCCTACTGCCACCCCCACTTTCTTCCATGGCCTTCTGTCTCTTTCACCAATCAATTTACCAGCTCTGCTTCAGCCCTCACCCTCCATGTTTCACCTGGTGTTTCTCTGTCTTCCACCTTTCAAATCAACATCTCAGCTTTTTTTCTCCAGTCCTGCCAAAGGGTTTTGGCTCAAAACATTGACTGCTTTTTTCTGTAGATACTGTTTGGCCTGCAGAGTTCCTCCAGCATTTTGTGTGTGTTAACCTACTACCCAATATATGGGTGGAAACCCCTATGCTCACGGAGAAATGTATGAACTCCTTACAGACAGCAGCACTGAACTCTGGTCTCTAATGCCGTAAAGTGTTGTGCTAACTACTACACTACCCTGCCATCCCATGGTATTTGCCACTGGTGGTGTTTTCAATCTACTTTTGCCTTTGTAAGAGGGTAGGGGCTTGTGGCTTTTGTGGTGGGGTGAGGATAGAAGGGGTTTAATGTTAAATAATCCTTGCTGAATTGTAGCAGTGGTGCACTGCATTGAATGTCGAGGGTGCTTTGTCCCGGGGTACATTGAACTTCGACTATTGTTGCAGTAGTACTCATTCAAAGGGAGTAAGTTTCTTCATGCAAGTTGCTTGTTGCAGGCACTTAAATTCTGACCTGTTTTTGTACCTATGACATGAATGTATTGTAACAAATAAGTTCTATGTAAATGGCTACCCCCAGGATGTTGACGGTGAGGGATTTGGTGTTGCTGCTGTTCTTGAATAATGTGAAGATAGATAAAATAGTTTTTTCCCCAATAAGTACTTTATCCCCATGGACATAATGCATCCTAAGTGAACAAAATGACAAGCCATTGAAAGGTCTCATTGATCTCCCACATTGCCCACCCTTGAAATGAAAGCTTCTGCCAGAACCAGGCCTTGGAAGTAGAGTGTTCTATCAACTAAGAACTGAGCCACACAGAAGCTGTAAGTGGGAAACACAGGTCTTTATTCAGACAGCAAGCCTTCACAAGAGAGGCCAAGAGTATCTCATTCTCCTGACAGGTATCTGCTTCTTCAATGCAAAGATAACAATAAACAATTAACTACAGTTTCATTTGCTAAAATCACTTCTTTAACATTTTGAATATAGTCAGGTAAATGTACAGAATTACATATTTATAATGGTAACACACCCCAAATAACAAAACCCCTTTGAATCTTCAATACTGGTGTCTGTTCCAAAGCCTTTCGAGTACAAACTCCAGACACCCAAAATATGCCCTTTTGGTTATAGAGTTGTGTGATGACTGTACAACTAATCATGTTAAGTGACAAAACAGATATCCTACACTATTCTTTAAGTTGCAGGGGTACACCATTAACAATGTGCAAATTGATTTTCCCTGTGTAGTTTGAATGGAACAGAATTAGAATATCCCATTGTACAACCAACAAATGGTTTCACCAGCCACAGCGTATCTGTTGGAAGTTAAATTCTGTACAGTTTTCCTTTCCTGAAGACTGGTTCTCAGTTGATTCAAAATTATACTATCCATAATGCCATAACTCCAGAATAATCTATAAAGCCATAAGTCATTGGACTATTCAGCGCATCAAGTCTGCTTTGCCATTGCATCATGGCTGATATATTATTCTCAATCCCATTCTCCTGCTTACTCCCTGTATCTTTTACACCCTTACTAATCAAGAACCTATCAACTTCCACTTTAAGTATACATAATGACTCTGCCTCCGCAGCTGTCTGTGGCAATTCCACAGATTCACCACTCTGGAGAAATTTCTCATCTGTTCTAAATAGATGTACTTTTATTCTGAGTTTGTGTCCTCCAGTCCTAGATTCTCCTACAGTAGGAAATACCTCTTAACATCCACTATCTAGGCCTTTCAATGCTCAGTAGGTTTCAACAAGATTTCCCCCTCATTTTTCTAAACTGTAGCATGTATAGGCTCAGAGCCATCAAAAGCTCCCTATATATTCAAAGTACATTTATTATCAACGCATGTGTGAAGTATGCAACTCTGAAATTCTTCCCAGGCAGTCACAAAACAAAGAAAAACCATGGACGAACACATTCAAAGAAAAACATCAAAATATCAACCCCTCCCCCCCCACACACTTGAATGGCTTTAGATTTTCAGCAACAAAATAAAAACAATTGAAAGCATAGACCCTAAAACATAAAAGGCATATTTCAGTACAGTCCAGCTCAGTGTTCATTATCTGCAGGCTGCCCAGATTCAAAAAAAAAAGCCCAAGAATAGCAATGAGAAAAGCGCAACCAGAACCAGAAATAGAACACATCATAAACTTGAATTAGAGTCCAAATCTACAATCCCCATCAATTAAATCTTGCTCTGGTTCCATCTGCTGACAGCATCAAGGGAGAGAGAGAGAGATCACTCGGGAGCAGTGAGAGAGAGTAAGAAACCGCCACACACAGACACCTTCTCCAGCAATGAGTGAGCGAGAGGCTGGTAGACAGTACTGAACACTTTCGTTCTCGACACTTGCCTCGATGAATTTAATCTTCCTTGGCACTTTAATCAATGAGAAATGGAGAAATCAAGGGCTGGCATGCCAACCCCAGACTTCCTGGCGTCCATGCCACATGCTTCGGATACAGCCTCGTGGAGCCATCTTGGAGACAGCAAAGCCTTTCATTCCAGGGATCATTCTCGTGAGCCTCTTCTGGATCCTCTCCATTGCCAGCACATCCTTTCTTAGATAGGGGCCCAACACTGATTCAGATAAACAAAAGAGAAAAGTTAAAATAAGAGATTTTGCTGCTGATAATGCACTGAAAGTAATTCAAATTATGTTGATGCTATGGTCATCAGTGAGGCTTGGTTGCAGGAGGGGCAGAAAAGGCATGTCAATATTTTGGGGTTCCATTGTTTTAGACACGATAGAGGATGGGTGGCATTAACTTGTCAGAGAAAATGTCATAGCAGAACTCAGTCAGGATAGACTGTGGAATTTGTCTAGTGAGGCTTTATGAGTGAATTGAGGAATAAGAAAGGTATGTTACTGGGGCTATAATGAAGACCATCAACAGTCCACAGGATTCAGAGGAACACATTTGTAGAGAGATCGCAGACTGTTGCAAAAGACATGAGGTTGATATAGTAAGTTATATTAACTTTCTTCATATTGACTGGAACTCCCACAATGTACAAGGGATAAATAGGATTTTATGCTTTAAGGAAACTTTCCTGAATCGGTACATAGTAGTCCCTACGAAAGTGTACGATATTTGATCTGCTATTTGGGAATGAGACATGGCAGGTGACAGTGTAGGGAAACAGTTTCCATCCAGGGACCACAATGCCATTAGTTTCAAAGTAAGTATGCAAAAAGATAGGCCTGCTCTGTGGGTTGAGATTTTAAATTGAAAAGAGGCCAATTTTGTTGGTATCAGAAAGGATCTGGCAAGTGTGGATCGGGGCAGGCTATTTTCTGGCAAAGGTATATTTGGTAATTGGGAGACCTTCAAAAATGAAAGTGAGAATATGGAGCTTGTATGTGTCCATCAGAATAAAAGGTAAAGATAGGTGTGTAGCAGGTATAGGCAGATAGTCCTTAAGAACCTCATGTGTTTCTATCAGAAATGCAAGACATTTAAGGAAAGAAATCAGAAGGTCTGAAAGGAAGCATGAGGTTGCCCTAGCAGTCAAGGTGAAGGAGAATCCTCAGATGTGTTAAGAGCAAAAGGATTGCAAGGGACAAAATTGGTCTTCTGGGAGATCAGAATGGCAATCCATGCATTGAGCCAAAAGACAGAGTCCCCTCAAGCCCTTTAAATGGATTTTTTTTGGAGACAGTCATAGGGTCTAAAGAAGTCGGGCAAAGCAGCATTGACTTCATGACCCCTATTCAGATTATAGAGGATGAGGTGTTGAGGCTCTTGAGGCAAATTAGGGTGGATAAGTCCCCAGAGCTTGACAGGGTCTTTCCTCAGACCCTGTGGAAGGCCATTGTAGAAACTGCAGTAGAGATATTTATGTCATCCTTAGTGACAAGTGAGGTACTGAAAGTTTGGAGGAAAGCCAATGTTGTTCTGCTGTTTAAGAAAGGTTCTAAAAAGTAAACCAGGAAATTATAGGCTGGTGAGCCTGACATCAATAGTGGGAAATACATGATAGGGAGTGGTTTAATATGGCAGGGGGATGGAAACCCCCATATAGCTGGGGATGAGCCAGGTTTACAAATAAGTGATGTAATATGTAATATGAATGTAAATAAGGACAAGCCAAAGACTGGCACATTTAGAGATTGGTCAATTTGACATGGACATCACTGGGCTGTGGCTGAAAGGTCATAGTTGGGAGTTTAATATCAAAGGATATACTTTGTATCGAAAGGACAGGCAGGAAGGCATAGACCATGGTGTGGTTCTATTGGTACAAGATGGAATTACATCTTTAGAAAAGTGACAAAGGGTCAGAGAATGTCGAATCTTTGTGGGTGGAGTTAAACTGCAAGGGTAAAAAAGCTATTAGGGAATTGTATATAGGCCTCCAAATAGTGGCCAAGATGTAGGGTTAAGATTAAAAAGGGAGTTGGAAAAGGCATGTAATAAGGGTAATGTCACAATTGTAATGGGGGAACTTCAATATGCATGGGGGAAAATAGGAAAATCCGTTGGTATCGGATCCCAAGAGAAGGAATTTGTTGAATTCCTATGAGATGGCTTTTTAAGAGCAGCTTGTGCTCGAGTCCACTCAGGAAAAGGCCATCTTAGGTTGGTGTTGTGTAATAACCCAGATTTTATTAGGGAGCTTAAGGTAAAGGAGCTCTTAGGAAGCAGTGATCAGAATAGGATTGAATTCATACTACAATTTGAGAGGGAGAAGCACAAGTCACATTTATCAGTATTACAATGAAATAAAGGGAATTAGAGACATGAGAGAGGAAATTGCCCAGGTGGATTGGAGGAGGATATTGGTGAGGATGACAGCAGAACAGAGATAGCTGAAGTTTCTGGGAATAGTTCACAAGGCACAGGATAGACATGTCCCACTAAAGTTGTTGTTCTCAAATGGCAGGGATAGGCAATCGTGGCTGACAAGGGAAGTTAAGGACTGCATAAAAGCCAAGGAAAGGTCATATGAGGTAGCAAAACTGAATGGGAAGTTGGATGATTGGGAAACTTAAAATCCAACAAAAGGTAACTGAAAAGGGAGAAGGGAAAAGATGAAATAGGAGGGCAGCAACACACATCAAAGTTGCTGGTGAACACAGCAGGCCAGGCAGCATCTCTAGGAAGAGGTACAGTTGACATTTCAGGCCAAGACCAGCAACTTTGATGTGTTGCTTGAATTTCCAGCATCTGCAGAATTCCTGTTGTTTGCGTTTTTAAATATGAGGGCAGACTAGCCAATAATATAAAGCAGGATACCAAACTTTTCAGTTATATAAAGAGTACAAGGGAGGCAAGAGTTGATATTGGACTACTGGAAAATTATGCTGGTGAGATAGTAAGAGGGGATAAGGAAATGGCATATGAACTTAGGTCAACTGTTTTGAGCCCCTTATGTCAGAAATGATGCATTGTCATTGGAGAGAGTCCAGAGGACATTTGAGAGGATGATTCTAGGAATGAATGGGTTAACATACGAGAATTATTTGGCAGCTTTGGGCTTTTACTCACTGGAATTTAGAAGAATGCATAGGGATCTCATTGAAACCTACCAAATGTTGGAAGGACCAGTTAAGGTGGATATCGTGAGGATGTTTCCTCTGGTGGTAGTATCCGGAATTAGAGGGCACAGCCTCAAGACTAAGGGGTGACCTTTTAGAACAAATGAGCAGGTTTTTTTTAATATAAAAAGCTAAAGAATGATTAATCTGTGGGATTCCCTGCCACAGACTGTGGTGGAGGCCAAGTCTATGGGTATATCTAAAGCGGAATTTGATAGATTCCTGATTGGTTGTGGCATCAAGGGATTTGGTGAGAGGGCAGGTGTATGGGGTTGAGTGGATCTGGGATCAGCCATGATGAAATGGCAGAGCAAACTTGATGGGCTGAATGGCCTAATTCTGCTCCTCTGTCGTAAGGGCTTATGATTGCCCTAGGGTGGGTGGATTCAGTAGTAATTTTCTCAGCTCTTGGGTGATGAACAGGTCTTTTAATGTTGGTAGCTGACAGCCAGTGATCTTCTCTGCTGAGTGAACTGCTTGCTGCAACCTGGACTTGGAGAGGGAGGAGGTGGTGGGGAAGCAAACACTGATAGAGACATACGAGAGAATTAGGAAGAACATGGCAGTTTTTCTGTTTTCCTACCCATAATGTCTCAGTGGTGCTGAACAAATCCTGGGAACCCATGGCTTATGATATTTGCAGCTTTCCACCTGATGATTGTGTCAGTATCATGCAATCTTACAAAATGGTCTAAGGTTGTCTGCTATCAAGGACCCCCACCAAGGCTATGCTCCCTTCTTGCTGCTGCCATCAGGAAAAAGCTACAAGAGCCTCAGGACCCACACCACTAGGTTGAGGAACAGTTATTACCTCTCAACCATCCAGCTCTGAACCAGAAGGGTTAAGTTCACTTGCCCCATCACTGAACTGCTCCCACAACCTATGACTCACTTTCATCTCAAGTTCCCAATTTTTATTTATTATTTATTTCTTCTGTATTTGCACAGTTTGTTTGTCCACCCTGTTGGATGTGGTCTTTCATTGATTCTTTTTTGTTTCTTGGATATTTACTGCATAGTCCCACAAGAAAGTGAATCTCAGGGTTGTATCTGATGACACCATATGTTACAGGAGGCAAATAACTGGATGACTGTCAGGAGAAATAGAAATGTGAATAGGCAGTTAGTGCAGAGCACCCCATGGCTATTTTCATCAATAATAAATATACCATTTTGAATACTGTTGTGGGGGATAAACGCCACAGAAACTAGGTTACTGGTACTGAGCATGGGTCTATGGAGCAGAGGGAAAGAGGGGAGTGCTAGTGATGGGGACTCAGTAGAGGAAAGACAGGAGATTCTGTGGATGTGAACAGAACACCTGGATGGTATGTTGCCTCCCAGGTGCCAGGGTTAGGGATGTCTTGGATCATGTCCTCAGTATTTTGGAGTGGGAGGGAGAGCAGTCAGATGTCTTGGTACATATTGGTACTAATGACATAGGAAGGAAAAGCAAAGAGGTCCTGAAAAGAGAATTTAGAGAGCTAGGAAGCAGGACCAAGGTAGTAATTTCTCAATTGCTGCCTGTGCCATGTGCCAGTGAGGGTAGAAACAGGATGATATGGCAAATTAATGTGTGGCTGAGAAGCTGGTGCAGGGTGCAGAGCTTCAGGTTCTTGGATCATTGGGATCTCTTCTGGGGCAGGTATGATCTGTACAAAAGTGACGGGTTGCACCTGAACCCAAAGGGGATGAATATTCTCGTGGGCAGAGTTGTTAAAGCTATTGGAGAGAGTTTAAACTAATTTGGCAGAGGGGTGGGTACTGGAGTGAAGGGACTCAGTAGGATGCATGGTAAAAAAGCAAAGAAAGCATGCAGTCAAATTGTCAGGAAGGGCAGCCAAAAGATAGGACAAAATTGCAGCCAGCAGGGTGAGTATCAGTGCATTAGGGATGCAGAATCAAAAAGAGTAGCAAATACAGTACTCGAAGTGTTATATCTCAATGCATGGAGTACAAGAAATAAAGCAGATCGTGTTGCATAGAAATATAGAAAGCCTTCAGCACAATACAGGCCTTTCGGCCCACAAAGCTATACTGAATATGTTCTTATTATAGAAATTACCTAGAACCATAGAACACTACGCCACAGAAAACAGGCCATTTGGCCCTTGTAGTCTGTGCCAAAACATTATTCTGCTAGTCCCATTGACCTGCATCCAGTCCATAACCCTCCAGACCTCTCCCATCCATGTATCTATCCAATTTATTCTTAAAACTTTTAAGAGTGAGCCCACATTTACCACATCAGATGTCAGCTCATTCCACACTCCCACCACTGAGTGAAGAACTTCCCCCAATGTTCCCCCTAAACCTTTCCCCTTTCACCCTAAAGCCATGTCCTCATATTTATCTCTCCTAATCTAAGTGGAAAGAGCCTATTCACATTTACTCTGTCTATACCCCTCAATTTTGTAAACCTCTATCAAATTTCCCCTCATTCTTCTATGCTTCAAGGAATAAAGTCCTAACCTGTTCAATCTTTCCCTGTAACTCAACTCCTGAAGACCCAGCAATATCCTAGTAAATCTTCTCTGCACTCTTTCAGTCTTACTGATATCCTTCCTATAGTTAGGTGACCAGAACTGTACACAAAACTCCAAATTTGGCCTCACTAATGTCTTACACAACCTCCCCATAACATTCTAACTCCTATACTCAATAGTTCGGTTTATGAATGCCAGGAAGCCAAGAGCTTTCTTTACAACCCTGTCTACCTATGATGCCACTTTCAGGGAATTATGTATCTGAACTCCCAGATCTCTGTTTCTCCGCACTCCTCAGTGCCCTACCATTTACTGTGTATATCCTACCTTGATTTCTCCTTCCAAAATGCAACACCTCACTTGTCTGCATTAAATTCCATCTGCCATTTTCTGGCCCATTTTTCCAGTTGGTCCAGATCCCTCTGCAAGCTTTGAAAGCCTTCCTTGCTGTCCACAACACCTCCAATCTTAGTGTCATCAGCAAACTTGCTGATCCAATTTACCATTATCTAGATCATTGATATAGACAACAAACAATGATGGTCCCAGTGCAGATCCTTGAAGCACACCACTAGTCACAGGCCTCCAGTCTGATAAGCAATCATCCACTACCACTGTCTTCTCCCACACGACCAATTTCGAATCCAATTTACAACCTCTCCATGGATACCTAGTGTCTGAACCTTCTGAACTAACCTCCCATGTGGGACCTTGTCAATAGCCTTACTAAACTCCATGTAGACAACATCCACAGCCTTTCCTTCGTCTACTTTCTTGGTAACCTCCTCGAAAAACTCTGCAAGATTTGTTAAACACAATCTACCACGCACAAAGCTATGCTGACTATCCTTAATCAGCCCTTGGCTGTCCAAATACTTGTATATCTGATCTCTCGGAACACCTTACAATAATTTACCTACCACTGATGTCAGGCTCACTGGCCTGCAATTACCTGGTTTACTTTTGGAGCCTTCTGTTAAAACACTGGAACACGAGCTACGTTCCAATACTCCGGCACCATACCCATGGCTAAGGACATTTAAGATATTTCTGCCAGGGCTCCTGCAATTTCTACACTAGTCTCTCTCAAGGTCTGAGGAAATATCATGTCAGGCCCAGGATATTTATCTACCTTTAGTCGCTGTAAGGCAGCAAGCACCTCCTCCTCATTAATCTCTATGTTCCATGACACTGCTGCTTGTTTCCCTTCCTTTCTTGTATGCTATGCCAGTTTCCTGAGTAAATACTGTTGCAAAAAAATTGTTTAAGATCTCCCCCATCTTGAGGATCCACACATTGACAACCACTTTGATCTTCTAGGGGACCAATTTTGTCCCTTACTATCCTTTTAATATACTTATAGAAACCCTTTGGGTTTACTTTGACATTATTTGCCAAAACAACCTCATGTCTTTTTGCCTTCCTGATTTCCTTCTTTAGTATTGTCTTACATTTTCTATATTCTTCCAGTACCTCAGTTGTTCCTTGTTGCCTATACCTGCTCTCCTTCCTTAACCAGATCACCAATATCCCTTGAAAACCAAGGTTCCCTATGCCTGTTAACTTTGTCTTTAATCCTGGCAGGAACATGCAAACTCTGCACTCTCAATCTCGCCTTTGAATGCCTTCCACATACTGAACACATCCTTGCCAGAAAACAACTTACCCTAATCCACTCTTCCTAGATCCTCTCATTTCCATAAAATTGGCCCTTCTCCAATTTAGAACCTCAACTCAGGGACCAGACTTATCCTTATCCATAATGAACTTGAAACTAATGACATTATAGAAACATAGAAACATAGAAAATAGGTGCAGGAGTAGGCCATTCGGCCCTTCGAGCCTGCACCGCCATTTATTATGATCATGGCTGATCATCCAACTCAGAACCCCGCCTCAGCCTTCCCTCCATACCCCCTGACCCCCGTAGCCAAAAGGGCCATATCTAACTCCCTCTTAAATATAGCCAATGAACTGGCCTCAACTGTTTCCTGTGGCAGAGAATTCCACAGATTCACCACTCTCTGTGTGAAGAAGTTTTTCCTAATCTCGGTCCTAAAAGGCTTCCCCTCTATCCTCAAACTGTGACCCCTCATTCTGGACTTCCCCAACATCGGGAACAATCTTCCTGCATCTAGCCTGTCCAATCCCTTTAGGATCTTGTACGTTTCAATCAGATCCCCCCTCAATCTTCTAAATTCCAATGAGTACAAGCCCAATTCATCCAGTCTTTCTTCATATGAAAGTCCTGCCATCCCAGGAATCAATCTGGTGAACCTTCTTTGTACTCCCTCTATGGCAAGGATGTCTTTTCTCAGATTAGGGGACCAAAACTGCACACAATACTCCAGGTGTGGTCTCACCAAGGCCTTGTACAACTGCAGTAGTACCTCCCTGCTCCTGTACTCGAATCCTCTCGCTATAAATGCCAGCATACCATTCGCCTTTTTCACCGCCTGCTGTACCTGCATTCCCACTTTCAATGACTGGTGTATAATGACACCCAGGTCTCGTTGCACCTCCCCTTTTCCTAATCGGCCACCATTCAGATAATAATCTGTTTTCCTATTTTTGCCACCAAAGTGGATAACTTCACATTTATCCACATTAAATTGCATCTGCCATGAGTTTGCCCACTTACCCAACCTATCCAAGTCACCCTGCATCCTCTTAGCATCCTCCTCACTGCTAACACTGCCACCCAGCTTCGTGTCATCCGCAAACTTGGAGATGCTGCATTTAATTCCCTCATCCAAGTCATTAATATATATTGTAAACAACTGGGGTCCCAGCACTGAGCCTTGCGGTACCCCACTAGTCACCGCCTGCCATTCTGAAAAGGTCCCGTTTATTCCCACTCTTTGCTTCCTGTCTGCTAACCAATTCTCCACCCACACCAATACCTTACCCCCAATACCATGTGCTTTAAGTTTGCACACTAATCTCCTGTGTGGGACCTTGTCAAAAGCCTTTTGAAAATCCAAATATACCACATCCACCGGTTCTCCCCTATCCACTCTACTGGTTACATCCTCAAAAAATTCTATGAGATTCGTCAGACATGATTTTCCTTTCACAAATCCATGCTGACTTTGTCCGATCATTTCACCGCTTTCCAAATGTGCTGTTGTCACATCCTTGATAACTGACTCCAGCAGTTTCCCCACCACCGACGTTAGGCTAACCGGTCTGTAATTCCCCGGTTTCTCTCTCCCTCCTTTTTTAAAAAGTGGGGTTACATTAGCCACCCTCCAATCCTCAGGAACTAGTCCAGAATCTAACGAGTTTTGAAAAATTATCACTAATGCATCCACTATTTCTTGGGCTACTTTAAGCACTCTAGGATGCAGACCATCTGGCCCTGGGGATTTATCTGCCTTCAATCCCTTCAATTTACCTAACACCACTTCCCTATTAACATGTATTTCGCTCAGTTCCTCCATCTCACTGGACCCTCTGTCCCTTACTATTTCTGGAAGATTATTTATGTCCTCCTTAGTGAAGACAGAACCAAAGTAATTATTCAATTAGTCTGCCATGTCCTTGCTCCCCATAATCAATTCACCTGTTTCTGTCTGCAGGGGACCTACATTTGTCTTTACCAGTCTTTTCCTTTTTACATATCTATAAAAGCTTTTACAGTCTGTTTTTATGTTCCGTGCCAGTTTTCTCTCATAATCTTTTTTCCCCTTCCTAATTAAGCCCTTTGTTCTCCTCTGCTGAACTCTGAATTTCTCCCAGTCCTCAGGTGAGCCACTTTCTCTGGCTAATTTGTATGCTTCTTCTTTGGAATTGATACTATCCCTAATTTCTCTTGTCAGCCACGGGTGCACTACCTTCCTTGATTTATTCTTTTGCCAAACTGGGATGAACAATTGTTGTAGTTCATCCATGCAACCTTTAATTGCTTGCCATTGCATATCCACCGTCAATCCTTTAAGTGTCATTTGCCAGTCTATCTTAGCTAATTCACGTCTCATACCTTTAAAGTTACCCCTCTTTAAGTTCAGAACCTTTGTTTCTGAATTAACTATGTCACTCTCCATCTTAATGAAGAATTCCACCATATTATGGTCACTCTTACCCAAGGGGCCTCTCACGACAAGATCGCTAATTAACCCTTCCTCATTGCTCAAAACCCAGTCCAGAATAGCCTGCTCTCCAGTTGGTTCCTCGACATGTTGGTTCAAAAAACCATCCCGC
Organism: Mobula hypostoma; assembly: GCF_963921235.1. Lineage (NCBI taxonomy): Eukaryota > Metazoa > Chordata > Chondrichthyes > Myliobatiformes > Myliobatidae > Mobula > Mobula hypostoma. Next base: position 112,186,138 of record NC_086104.1, read on the forward strand.
ATACATTCCAAGAAATCCTCTTCCTCAGCACCTTTACCAATTTGGTTCACCCAGTCTACATGTAGATTGAAGTCACCTATTATAACTGCTGTTCCTTTATTGCACACATTTCTAATTTCCTGTTTAATACCATCTCCGACCTCACTACTACTGTTAGGTGGCCTGTACACAACTCCCACCAGCGTCTTCTGCCCCTTGGTGTTACGCAGCTCTACCCATATCGATTCCACATCTTCCCGGCTTATGTCCTTCCTTTCTATTGCGTTAATCTCTTCTTTAACCAGCAACGCCACCCCACCTCCCCTTCCTTCATGTCTATCCCTCCTGAATATTGAATATCCCTGAACGTTGAGCTCCCATCCCTGGTCACCCTGGAGCCATGTCTCTGTGATCCCAACTATATCATAATCATTAATAACAATCTGCACTTTCAATTCATCCACCTTATTACGAATGCTCCTTGCATTGACACATAAAGCCTTCAGGCGCTCTTTTACAACTCTCTTAGCCCTTATACAATTATGTTGAAAAGTGGCCCTTTTTAATGCTTGCCCTGGATTTGTCGGCCTGCCATTTTTACTTTTCTCCTTTGTACTTTTTGCTTCTACCCTCACTTTACACCCCTCTGTCTCTCTGCACTGGTTCCCATCCCTCTGTTGTGAACTAACCTCACGCCTAGCCTTTTTAATTTGATTCCCACCCCCCAACCATTCTAGTTTAAAGTTACCTCAGTAGCCCCCGCTAATCTCCCTGCCAGGATATTGGTCCCCCTAGGATTCAAGTGTAACCCGTCCTTTTTGTACAGGTCACGCCTGCGCCAAAAGAGGTCCCAATGATCCAAAAACTTGAATCCCTGCCCCCTGCTCCCTGCTCCAATCCCTCAGCCACGCATTTATCCTCCACCTCATCGCATTCCTACTCTCACTGTTGCGTGGCACAGGCAGTAATCCCGAGATTACTACCTTTGCGGTCCTTTTTCTCAACTCCCTTCCTAGCTCCCTATATTCTCCTTTCAGGACGTCATCCCTTTTCCTACCTATGTCATTGGTACCTATATGTACCACGACCTCTGGCTCCTCACCCTCCCACTTCAGGATATCTTGGACACGATCAGAAATATCCCGGACCCTGGCACCAGGGAGGCAAACTACCATCCGGGTCTCTGGACTGCGTCCACAGAATCGCCTATCTGACCCCCTTACTATCGAGTCCCCTATCACAACTGCCCTCCTCTTCCTTGCCCTACCCTTCTGAGCTACAGGGCCAGACTCTGTGCCGGAGGCACGGCCACTGTCGCTTCCCCCGGGTAAGCTGTTCCCCCCCCCCCAACAGTACTCAAACAGGAGTACCTGTTGTTAAGGGGCACAGCCACCGGGGTACTCCCCATCACCTGACTTTTCCCCTTCCCCCTCCTAACCGTGACCCACTTGTCTGCCTCCCGTGGCCCCGGCGTGACCACCTGCCTTCCACTCTTCTCTATCACCTCCTCACTCTCCCTGACCAGACGAAACCCAAAATGTTCGCCTACACATACTTCTGTCACCTGACCGGTCTGGTTCCCTAATAGGAGATCAGGTATTGCATCTTCTCTCGTAGGTGTGTTGATTTTAAAAACTTTCCTGAACACATTTGACAAACACCAAGCCATCTAGCCCTTTCACAGTGTGGGAGTCCCAGTCAATACGTTGAAAGTTAAAATCCCCTACTATTACAACTTTATTTCTTGCATTGGTCTGCTATCTCTCTACAGATTTACTCCTCCAATTCTGACTATTGGGCAGTCTATAATACAACTCCATTAGTGTGGTCACACCTTTCCCATTCCTCAGCTCCACCCATATGGTCTCCGTAGACAAGCCCTCCAGGTTATTCGGTCTATGCACAGCTGTGATATTCTCCCTGACTAGCAATGCCACTCCTCCCTTTCATCCCTCCCCCTCTGTCACATCTGAAACAATGGAACCCTGGAACATTAAGATGCCAGTCCTGCCCCTCCTGCAGCCATGTCGTAATGTCATAATCCCCCATGACAATCCACACCCTAAGCTCATCTACCTTACCTACAGTACTCCTTGCATTGAAATAGATACACCTGAGAACATTTCTATCATGTATAAACCTTCGATTACTGTCTATACATGCAGCCCTCACATGACCTTTATCGTTCACCTCACTATCTGCTCTAACACTCTGGTTCCCCTCCCCCTGCAAATCTAGTTTAAACCCCCGAGCATAACTAGCAAACCTACCCGCAAGGATGCTAGTCCCCCTCCAGTTCAGGTGCAAACCATCCCGTCAGAACAGGTCCCACCTTCCCTGGAACAAAGCCCAATTGTCTAGAAACATGAAACCCTCCCTCCTGCACCATCTCCTTAGCTATGTATTTAGCAGCATCATCTTCCTATTTCTAGCCTCACTAGCACATAGCACAGGTAGTAATCCTGAGATTGCAACCCTGGAGGTCCTGTCATTCAACTTTACACCCAATTCCCTAAACTCTTTGTAGGACCTCCTCCTTCTTCCTAGCCACGTTATTGGTTCCTACATGGACCACAACATCTGGCTGCTCACACTCCCTCCTGAGAATACCAAGAACTCAATCCAAGATATCACGAACCCTGGCACCAGGGAGGCAACAGACCATCCGGGATTCTCAATCTCTCCCACAGAACCTCTTGACTGTCCCCCTAACTATTGAATCTCCTATCACTACTGCTTTCCTCTTTTCCGTCCTTCCTTTCTGAGCTGAGGGTCCAGTCTCAGTGCCAGAGACATGACCACTACAACTTGTCCCTGGTAGGTCATCCCCACCAACAGTATACTTATTATTGATGGGAATGGCCACATGGATGCTCTGCTCATTCTGTCTATTCCCCTTCCCTCTCCTGACAGTCACCGAGCTTCCTGCCTCCTGACTTTTAGGGGTGACTATCTCCCTGAAACTCCTGTCTATTTCTGCCTCACAAATGATCCAAAGTTCAACCAGCTCCAGCTCCCTAACTCGGTTTGTCAGGAGCTGCAGCTGGATGCACCTTCTACAGGTGCCTCCATTACCTACTCTTAAGTTAATTAGAGTAATTAAAGGAACTTACCCAGCCTTACCTCACTGGGAGCAGGCTCACCAAAGCCTCTCAAGCCAAAGCTCTACTCCAACCCTGAGCCACTCACACACTGGCTGCTCCTCTTCAGTTACTCCTCCTCTTATTTGTCCCTGCCAATTATCTCAAGTACTCACTCCCTCTGTTTAACCCTTCATTTGCCCTCCACGCTCCTTTTTAAAGCACACTCACCTGAGCTGCTTCCCAGCACTCAGCGCTGTCCCGAGCTTCTCACTCCTCCTCCTGCTGCGACCGTTCCTCGATCACACTGGGTTACCCAGAGCCCTCTATTTTTCTAAGCACTCTTATAGATTGTCAGGTGTGATGTTGTGGCCATCACTGAGTTATGGCTGAAGAATGGTTGTATTTGAGAGCTGAATGTTCATGGTTACACGTTGAATCAGAGGGTTAGGAAGGTAGGCAGAGGGCGTGATGTGACTCTGCTGGTGGCGAATGGTATCAAATCATTCGAAAAAACTGACATAGGATCAGAAGATATTGAATCCTTGTGAGCTGAGTTCAGAAACTGCAAGGGTAAAAGGACCCTGATAGCAGTTATATGCAGGCCGCCCAACAGTAGCTGGGATGTGGACGACAGATTACAATGGGTAATAGAAAAGGTATGTCAAAAGGGCAATGCTATGATAGTCATGGGTGATTTTAACATTCAGGTCATTTGGGAAAATCAGGTTGGTAATGGATTTCAAAAGAGTGAGTTTCTTGAATGATGGCTTTTTAGAGCAGTTTGTCATTGACATCGGGATCAGCTATACTGGATTGGATATTATATAATGAACCAGAGGTGATTAGGGAGCTTAAGGTAAAAAAAAAACCCTCAGGAGGCAGTGATCACAGTGTAATTGAGTTCAACTTGAAATTTGATCGGGAGACATAGTAGTATTTCAGTGGGGTAAAGGAAATTACAGCAGTATGAGAGAGGAGTTGACCAAAGTAAACTGGAAGGAGATGCTGGCAGGGATGACAGCAGAGCAGCAATGGCGTGACTTTCTGGGAAAAATGCGGAAGGTGCAGGATAGATGTATTCCAAAAGCAAAGAAATACTCAAATGGTAAAATAGTACAACTGTGCCTGACAAGGGAAGTCAAAGGTAATGTAAAAGCAAAACAGAGGGCATACAACAAAACAAAAATTAGTGGGAAGATAGAGGACTGGGAAGCTTTTAAACCCCTGTAGAAAGCAACTAAAAGAATCATTAGGAGGAAAAAGGGGAAGAGGGAAAAGCGAGCAAACAATATCCAAGTGAATAATAAAAGATGTCAGGGGTAAGTTTTTTACGCAGAGAGTGCATGGAATGGGCTGCCGGAGGTGGTGGTGGTGGTGAAAACGATAGGGTCTTTTAACAGACTCCTGGATAGGTACATGGAGCTTAGAAAAATAGAGGGCTATGAGTAAGCTTAGGTAGTTCTAAGGTAAGGACATGTTTGGCACAGCTTTGTGGGCTGAAGGGGCTGTATTGTGCTGTAGGTTTTTTGTGTTCTATGTTTCTAAAAGCTTTTTCAAGTATGTAAAAAATAACAGGGAGATGAGAGTGGATATTGGACCGCTAGAAAATGAGGCCGGAGAAATAATACCAGGGACAAGAAGATGGCAGATGAACTATATCCAGTATGTTGCATCAGTCTTCACTGTAGAGCATGCTGGTGGTGAGCCAGCTGTTGAAAGGTGTGAGGGAAAAGAAGTGAGTGCAGTTACTATTACAAGGGGAGAAGATGCTCAAAAAGCTGAAAGACATAAGGGTACATAACTCATCTGGACCAGATGAATTGCAACCTAAGAAGTAGCGTTTGAGATTGTGAAGGCATTAGAAATGATCTTTCAAAAATTATTGAACTCTGGCATGGTGGCAGAGGACTGGAAAATCGCAAATGTCACTCCACTCTTTAAAAATGAGGAAGGCAGCAGAAAGGAAATTATAGACCAGTTAGCCTGACCTCAGTGGTTGGAAAAATGTTAGAGTCAATTGTTAAGGATGAGGTGATAAGAGTACTTGGTGACACAGAACAAGATAGGACAAAGTCAGCATGGTTTCCTCAAGGGAAAATCTTGCCTGATGAACCTGTTGGAATTCTTTGAGGAGATAACAAGTAGGATAGATAAAGGGGATGTAGTGGATATTGTATATTTAGACTTTCAGAAGGCCTTTGACAAGGTGCCACACATGAGGCTGCTTACGAAGTTAAGAGCCTATGGTGTTACAGGAAAGTTACTGGCATGGTTAGAGCATTGGCTGATGGGTAGGAGGCAGCATGTAGGAATAAAAGGATCCTTTTTTGGTTCGCTGCCAGTGACTTGTGGTGTTCTGCAGTGGTCAGTGTTGGGACCACTTCTGTTTATGCTGTATTTTAATGATCTAGATGATGGAATAGATGGCTTTGTTGCCAGGTTTGCAGATGATACAAAGATTGGTGGAGGGACAGGTAGTGGTGAGGAAACAGGTGGGATGCAGAAGGACTGAGACAGATTAGGAGAATGGGCAAGAAAGTGGCAAATGAAATACAAAGTTGGAAAATGCATGGTCATACATAATGTTAGCATTCATTTCAAGTGGTCTCAAATATAAGCAAGGATGTGATACTGAGGCTTTATAAGGCAGTGGTGAGGCCTCACCTTGAGTATTGTGAACAGTCCTCATCTGAGAAAAGATGTGCTAGCATTGGAGAGGGTTCAGAGGAGGTTCATAAGGACGATTCCATGAATGAAAGGGCTATCATACAAGGAACATTTGAAGGCTCTGGATCTGGATTCGCTGGAGTTTAGAAGGATGAGAGGGGGATCTCATTGAAACTTTTAGAATGTTGAAAAGCCTGGACAGTAGATGTAGAAAAGATGTTTTCCATGTTGGGGGAGTCTTGGACAAGACGGCAGAGCCTCAGGATAGATGGGCGTCCATTTAAAACATAGATGTGGTGAGATTTCTTTAGCTAAAGGCTGGCGAATTTGTGGAATTTGTTACACAGGCAGCTGTGGAGACCAGGTCATCGGGTGTATTTAAGGCAGAGCTTGATAGCTTCTTGAACGGACATGGTATCAAACGTTACGGGGAGAAGACTGGGGAGTGGGGCTGAGGAGGGGAAAAAAGGGTCAGCTATGATTGAACGTTGAAGCAGACTCAATGGGCCAAATGGCCTAATTCTGCTCCTATGTCTTATGGTCTTATATGTACTGTTATAATAAATTTAATTTTGAACTTTAAACTTGATTCTGTTTAGTAAGGTTTCACCACTGCTGCCTTCTAACCTACTCCACAGTGCTGCTTTACCAAATAATCCTATTCTATCTGAAGGCAAATGTTATGAATATTTATTAGTGGTAAACCACAAGTATATTGTATCCTATTAAACTAAGAACACAGAGCTGATATTCAGTGGCTAGTTTATTAAATACACTTGTACACCTGATTATTAATGCAAATATCTAATCAGCCAATCATATTTCAGCAACTCCATGCATAAAAACATGGTCAAGAGGTTTCACGTGTTGTTCAGTCCAAACATCAGAATGGGGGAGAAATGTGTTCTGAGGGACTTCGACCATGGAATAATTGTTGCTGCCAGACGGAGTGGTTGAGTATGTCATCTTCTGGGAGTTTTATACACAGCAGTCTCTAGAGTTTACGGAGAATGGTGTGAAAAACAAAACAAAACTGTGCGTGCCAGTTCACGCCTTGCTAATGAGAGAGGTCAGAGGAGAATGGCCAGAATGGTTCAAGCTGACAGGAAGAAATTGCTCCTTGCCTCTGTTCTAAAAGGTCACCCCTCAAGTTTGAGGCACAACACACTGAACCTTGAAGCAGATAGGCAACGGCAGCAAAAGATGATAAGCATATGCTCAATGGCCACTGAATGCATTTAAAGTATATTACTCAGATGTTCCATAAGCCAGAGAAAACTATGCGTGTAATGCATTTGTCAAGAGGGACTCAACCCATTAATTTTGGCCTAGGTAGGATCAATCTTTTCCTCTAAAAATCAAGGTTTTTTTTTCCTGTTCTCTAATATTTTGTTATGGGAGGAGAGATTTGGCCTGCATAGGAAAGTGCCCTTTTCTTACCAGATGAATTGCACTCTGATGAATAGTAAATAGGATAAAATTTAATAAGCCTTGGGTTAATTTTCACCAGATCACCACAGATGTGACATCAGTGCTATTTTTTTAAAATTCTGTGAGTTGCTACTTTCATCTCACTGTTTCCTGCAGTTGAGCCTTCAGCTCATCCGTCTCATAAACACATGAGATTCTGCAGATGTTGGAAATCGAGAGTAACACACACAAAATACTGGAGGAACTCGGCAGGCCAGGGAGCATCTATGGAACTGAAAGGAGGTTTATATTTTGGGGCGAGCCTCGGCCTGAAATGTAGGTTGTTCATTCCTCTCCACAGGTGCTGCCCTACCTGTTGAGTTCCTCCAGCATTTTGTGTTGTTGCTGATGACTTTCTTTGTGCATTTGATTTCATCATTACTCAGTCCATGTTAGACCATAAGACATAGGAGCAGAATTAAGTCATTCAGCCCATCGAGTCTGCTCTGTCGTTCCACCAGGGCTGATCCCAGATCCCACTCAACCCCATACACCTGCCTTCTTGCCATAACCTATGATGTCCTAACCAATCAGGAAACTGTCAACTTCCGCTTTAAGTATACCCATGAGCTTGTACTCCACCGGAGTCTGTGGCAGAGCATTCCATAGATTCATTACTCCCTGGCTAAAAGAAATTTCCTCCTTGCCTCCGTTCAAAATGGTCACCCCTCAATTTTGAGGCTGTGCCCTCCAGTTCTGCATACCCCAAGACAAGAAAAATCTTCACATCCGCTTTATTTAGTCATTTCAACATTTGATAGGTTTCAATGAGATCCCCCTACATTCTTCTAAATTCCAGTGAGTCCAGGCCCAAAGCTACCAAACCCTCCTCATATGTTAACCCCTTCATTCCCAGAATCATCCCTGTGAGCATTCTCTGGACTCTTTCCAATGCCAACACATCCTTTCTGAGATATGGAACCCAAAGCTGTTGACAATACTTTAAGTGCACTAGTGTCGTATAAAGGCTCAGCATTATCTCCTTGCTTTTATATTCTATTCCCCTTGAAATAAATGCCAACATTGACCTTCTGGGAGACCTGCACAAGGACTCCTAAGTCCCTCTGCACCTCTGATGTTTAAACCTTCTCCCCATTTAGATAATAGTCTACACTATTGTTCCTTTTATCAAAATGTATGATCACACTGCATTCCATCTGCCACTTTTTTGCCCTTTCTTCCAATTTGTCTAAGTCCTACTGCAATTACATTGCTTCCTCAGCAGTACCTACCCCGCCAACAAACAATGTGAAAAGTAGCAATCCTAATACTGACCCCTGAGGAACACCACTAGTCACTGGCAGCCAACCAGAAAAGGGCCCAGTCACTGCCTCCTGTCTGTCAGTCATTCCTTTATCCATGTCAGTATCTTTCCCAGAGCGCCATTGTATTTTATCTTGTTAAGCAGCCTCTTGTGTGGCACCTTGTCAAATGCCTTCTGAAATTCCAAGTAAATGATATCCACTGCCTCTCCTTCATTCACCCTGCTTGTTACTTCCTCAAAGAGCTCTAACAAATCTGTCAGGCAAGATTTCCCTTCACAGAAACCATGCTGATTGTGACTTATTTTATGATTAGTCTGCAAGTACTCCAAAACCTCATCCCTAATAATAGACTCCAGTACTTTCCCAGCCACTGAGGTTAGGCTAACTGGCCTATAATTTCCTTTTACTTGCCTTCCTCTGTTCTTAAGGAATGGAGTGACATTTGCAATTTTCAAGTCCTCTGGGACTATGCCAGAATCAAGTGATTCTTGAAAGATCATGACCAATGTATCTGTTAATTTTGAGGAACCTCTCTCAGGACTGTGGGATGTAGTCCATTTGGGCCAGGTGACTTATCCACCTTAAGACCTTTGAGTTTGCCTAGCACTTTTTCCTTTGTAATAGCAATGACAGTCCTGTTTCCTGACACTCCCTGATCTCTGGTACACTGCTAGTGTCTTCCACAGTGAAGACTGATGCAAAGTACCCATTAAGTTTATCTGCCATTTCTTTGTCCCTCATTACTACCTCACCAGCATAATTTTCCAGTGGTTCAATATCAACTCTCACATCTCTTTTACTCTTTATATAACTGAAAAAACTTTTAGTATATTTATATTATTGGCCAGCTTGCCTCATATTTAACGTTTTCCTTTCTTATAGCTTTTTTAGTTATCTTATGTATTATTTTAAAAGCTTCCCAAACATCCAACTTCCCACTCACTTTTGCTACCTTATATGCTCTTTTCTTGGCTTTTATGCAGTCCTTAACTTCCCATGTCAGCCATGGTTGCCTACCCCTGCCATTTGAGAACAACTTCTGGGACATATCTATCCTGCACCCTGTGAACTATCCTAGAAACTTCAGCTACCTCTGTTCTGCGATCATCCCCATCAGTATCCCCCTCTCTCATGCCTCTGTAATTCCCTTTATTTCATTGTGCTACTGATACATGTGACTTATGCTTGTTCCTCTCAAATTACAGTGTGAATTCAATCTTATTCCTCTACTTTAAACTCCTTAATAAGATCTAGATCTTACTCAACAACCAATCTAAGATAGCCTTTCCATCAGTAGGCTCAAGCATAAGCTGTTCTAAAAAGCCATCTCGTATGCATTCAACAAATTCCCTTCCTTACGATCTGACACCAACCTGATTTTCCCAATCCCCTTGCATATTGAAGTCCCCCATTACAATTGTGACATTACCCTTATTATATGACTTTTCCAGCTCCTTTTGTAATTTCAACCCCACATCTTGGCTACTATTTGGAGGCCTAAATATGATTCCCATTTTTTTTTTACCCTTGGAGTTTCTTCACTCCACCCACAAAGATTCGACATTCTCTGATCCTATGTCACTTCTTTCTAAAGATGTAATTCCATCTCTTACCAACAGAGCCACACCACTGCCTATGCCATCCTGCCTGTCCTTTCGATATAATGTATTTTCTTTGATGTTAAGCTCCCAACTATGGTCTTCTTTCAGCCATGCGTCAGTGATGCCCACAATGTCATACTGACCAATCTCTAATTGTGACACATTGTCCACCTTATTCCGAATGCTATGAGTATTTAAATATAGCACCTTTAGTCCTGAATTCTCTAATCTTTTTGAACTTTGCCTTTGTGGTACAATTTAACTCTTTGCTCTGTTTGCATTTGTACCTAATCATTGGCTTGTCCTTCCTTACAATCATCTTACATCCATCATCTTCTTGTAAATCTACAGGCTCATCTTCAGCTCTATAATACTAGTTCCCATCCCCCTGCCATATTGCTTAAAGCACTCCCAACAGCTCTATCAAACCTGCCCGCAAGAATATTAGTCCCCCTGGGATTCAGGTGCATCTCGTCCCTTTTGTACAGGTCACATCTGCCCCAAAAGAGGCCCTAATTATCCAGAAATTAGAATCCCTGAACCTGCTTCAACTCTTCAGCCACACATTTATCTGGCACCTCATTCTATTCCTATCCCCACTGTCGCATGGCACAAGCAGCAATCTTGAGATTACTACCTTTAAGGTCCTGTTTCTCAGCTTCCTTCCTAACTGTCTGTATTCTTTTTTCTGGATCTCCTCCCTTTTTTTACCCATGTCATTGGTATCAATATGTACCACAACTTCTGGCAGCTCAACCGCCCTTTTCAGGATATTGTGGATGCGTTCAGACTACATATATAGACATAATTGTGTGGCTAGGCATAGCTCAAATACCATCTATAAATTTGCTGACAATGCAACCATTGTTGGTAGAATCTCAGGTGGTGACGAGAGGGCATACAGGAGTGAGATATGCCAACTAGTGGAGTGTTACCGCAGCAACAACTTGGCACTTAACATCAGTAAGACAAAAGAGCTGATTGTGGACTTCAGGAAAGGTAAGATGAAGGAACACATACCAATCCTCATAGAGGGATCAGAAGACCGATGTGAGGAAAACCCTGTGCAGGGTCAACCCGTGGAAGGCTGCTGGACCAGACAGTATTCCTGGCAGAGTGTTTAGAGGATGTACAGACCAGCTAGCAGATATTCTCACTGACATCTTCAACACTTCCCTGAGCAGCGCCATTGTTCCTATGTGCTTCAAGGCCGCCACCATCTTCCCCGTGCCAAAGAAGTCTTCAGTGTCCTGCCTCAACGACTACTGTCCCATTGTACTCACATCCATCATCATGAAATGTTTCGAGAGGCTCGTCATGAGGCGCATCAAGACCCTGCTGCCCCGCTCACTGGACCCCCTGCAGTTCATGTACCGTCCCAACCGTTCAACAGATGACGCCATTGCCATCACTCTCCACCTGGCCCTACCCCACCTGGACAAAAAAGACACGTATGTTCGAATGCTGTTCATAGACTTCAGTTCAGCATTCAACACAATCATTCCTCAGAAACTGATTGGAAAGCTGAGCCTACCGGGCTTGAACACCTCCCTCTGCAACTGGATCCTAGACTTCCTGACTGGGAGACCTCAGTCAGTTTGGATCGGAAGCAGCATCTCCAACACCATCACACCGAGCACGGGGGCTCCCCTTGGGCTGTGTGCTCAGTCCACCGCTGTTCACTCTGCTGACCCACGGCTGTGCTGCAACACACAGCTCGAACCACATCATCAAGTTTGCTGATGACACGACTGTGGTGGGTCTCATCAGCAAGAATGATGAGTCAGCATACAGAGAGGAGGTGCAGCGGCTAATGGACTGGTACAGAGCCAACAACCTGTCTGTGAATGTGAACAAAACAAAAGAAATGGTTGTTGACTTCAGGAGACCACTCTCCGCAGAACATTGACGTCTCCTCCGTAGAGATCATTAGGAGCACCAAATTTCTTGGTGTTCACCTGGCGGTGAATCTCACCTGGTCCCCCAACATCAGCTCCATAGCAAAGAAAGCCCAGCAGCGTCTCTACTTTCTGCAAAGGCTGAGAAAAGTCCATCTCCCATCCCCCATCCACACCACATTCTACAGAGGTTGTATTGAGAGCATCCTGAGCACCTGCATCACTGCCTGGTTCAGAAATTGCACCATCTCGGATCGCAAGACCCTGCAGCGGATAGTGAGGTCAGCTGAGAAGATCATTGGGGTCTCTGTTCCCGCCATTACAGACATTTACACCACATGCTGCATCCACAAAGCAAACAGCATTATGAAGGACCCCACTCACCCCTCATACAAACTCTTCTCCCTCCTGCCATCTGGCAAAAGGCACCGAAGCCTCCGTGCTCTGACGACCAGACTATGTAACAGTTTCTTCCCCCAAGCCATCAGACTCCTCAATACCCAGAGCCTGGACTGACACCAACCTACTGCCCTCTACTGTGCCTGTTGTCTTGTTTATTATTTATTGTAATGCCTGCACTGTTTTGTGCACTTTATGCAGTCCTGGGAAGGTCTGTAGTCCAGTGTAGTTTTTGTGTTATTTTACGTAGTTCAGTGCAGTTTTTGCATTGTTTCATGTAGCACCATGGTCCTGAAAAACGTTGTCTCGTTTTTACTGTGTACTGTACCAGCAGTTATGGTCGAAATGACAATAAAAAGTGACTTGACTTGAAGTGGAGAGAGTGAGAATAGGCCTCTATTTTTCTGAGCTCCATGTACCTGTCCAGGAGACTCTTAAAAGACCCCATCGTTTCCGCCTCCAGCACTGTTGCCAGCAGCCCATTCCACACACTCATCACTCTCTGAGTAAAAAAACTTACCCCTGACATCTCCTCTGTACCTACTTCCATGCATCTTAAAACTATGCCCTCTCATGCTAGCCATTTCAGCCCTGGGAAAAAGCCTCTGACTATCCACATGATCAATGCCTTTCATCATTTTATACACCTCTATCAGGTCACCTCTCATCCTCTGTTGCTCCAAGGAAAAAAGGCCGAGTTCACTCAACCTATTCTCATAAGGCCGCTCCGCAATCCAGGCAATATCCTTGTAAATCTCTGCATCCTTTCTGTGGTTTCCACATCCTTCCTGTAGTGAGGTAACCAGAACTGAGCTCAGAACTCCAAGTGGGGTCTGACCAGGGTCCTGTGTAGCTGCAACATTACCTCTCGGCTCCTAAACTCAGTCCCACAATTGATGAAGGCCAGTGCACCGTATGCTTTCTTAACCACATAGTCAACCTATGCAGCAGTTTTGAGTGTCCTATGGACTCGGACCCCAAGATCCCTCTGATCCTCCACACTGCCAAGAGTCTTACCATTAATACTATATTCTGCCATCATACTTGACCTACCAAAATGAACCACCTTATACTAATCTGGGTTGAACTCCATGTGCCACTTCTCAGCCCAGTTTTGCATCCTATCAGTGTCCTGCTGTAACCTTTGACAGCCCTCCAAACTATCCACAACACCTCCAACCTTTGTGTCATCAGATTTACTAACCCATCCCTCCACATCTTCATCCAGGTCAGTTATAAAAATCACGAAGAGTCGGGGTCCCAGAACAGATCCCTGAGGCACACCACTGGTCACCGACCTCCATGCAGAATATGACCCGTCTACAACCACTCTTTTGCATTCTGTGGGCAAGCCAGTTTTGGACCCACAAAGCAATGTCCCCTTGGATCCCATGCCTCCTTACTTTCTCAATAAGCTTTGCATGGGGTACCTTGTCAACTGCCTTGCTGAAATCCATATACACTACATCTACAGCTCTACTTTAATCAATGTGTTTAGTTACATCCTCAGAAAACTCAATCAGGCTCATAAGGCACGACCTGCCTTTCACAAAGCCATGCTGACTACTCCTAATCATATTATGCCTCTCCAAATGTTCAGAAATCCTGCCTCTCAGGATCTTCTCCATCAATTTACCAACCACTGAAATAAGACTCACTGGTCTATAATTTCCTGGGCTATCTCTACTCCCTTTCTTGAATAGGGGAACAACATCCGCAATCCTCCAATTCTCCAGAACCTCTCCTGTCCCCATTGATGATGTAAAGATCATTGCCAGAGGCTCAGCAATCTCCTCCCTCGCCTCCCACAGTAGCCTGGGGTACATTTCGTCGGGTCCCAGTAACTTATCCAACTTGATGCTTTCCAAATGCTCCAGCACATCCTCTTTCTTAATGCTCAAGCTTTTCTGTTGGCTGTAAGTCATCCCTACAATCGCCAGGATCCTTCTCCGTAGTGAATACTAAAACAAAGTACTCATTAAGTACCTCTGCTATCTCCTCCAGTTCCATACACACTTTTCCACTGTCACACTTGAATGGTCCTATTCTCTCACGTCTTATCCTCTTCACATACTTGTAGAATGCTTTGGAGTTTTCCTTAATCCTGTTTGCCAAGACCTTCTCATGGCCCCTTCTGGCTCTCCTAATTTCTTCCTTAAGCTCCTTCCTGCTAGCCTTATAATCTAGATCTATCATTGCCTAGTTTTTTGAACCCTTCGTAAGCTCTTCTTTTTTGCTTGACTAAATTTACAACAGCCTTTGTATACCATGGTTTCTGAACCCTACCATCCTTTACCTGTCTCATTGGAACGTACCTATGCAGAACTCCACACGTATATCCCCTGAACATCTGCCACATTTCTTCCGTACATTTCCCTGAGAACATTTGTTCCCAATTTATGCTTCCATGTTCCTGCCTGATAGCCTCATATTTCCCCTTGCTCCAATTAAATGCTTTCCTAACTTGTCTGTTCCTATCCCCCTCCAATGCTATGGTAAAGGAGATAGAATTGTGATCACTATCTCCAAAATGCTCTCCCACTGAGAGACCTGACACCTGACCAGGTTCTCAGCAGGTTGGGCAGCATCCGTGGAAAAGATCGGTCTACATTTTGGGCTGGAACCCTTCATCAGGATGGGTTCCGGTCCGAAATGTCGACCGATCTTTTCCACGGATGCTGCCCGACCTGCTGAGTTCCTCCAGAGTGTTGTGAGTGTTGCTTTGACCCCAGCATCTGCAGATTATTTTGTGTTTACCTGACCAGGTTCATTTCCCAATACCAGATCAAGCACAGCCTCTCCTCTTGTAAGCTTATCTACATATTATGTCAAGAAACCTTCCTGAACACACTTAACAAACTCCACCCCATCTAAACCCCTCACTCCAGGGAGATGCCAATCAACATTTGGGAAATTAAAATCTCCCACCACAACAACTCTTATTATTACACCTTTCCAGAATCTGTCTCCCTATCTACTCCTCAATGTCCCTGTTACTGGTCTACTGTCCCTGGTCTATTAAAAAATGCCCAGTAGAGTTATTGACCCTTTCCTGTTCCTAACTTCCACCCACAGAGACTCCATAGACAATCCGTGTCTTCCTCCTTTTCTACAGCCGTGACACTATCTCTGATCAAAAGTGCCACACCCCACCTCTTTTGCCTCTCTCCCTATCCTTTCTGTAACATCTAAAGCCTGGCACTCGAAGTTACCATTTATGCCCCTGAGCCATCCAAGTCTCTGTAATGGCCACATCATACTCCAAGTACTGATCCACACTCTAAGCTCATCCGCTTTCTTCATAATACTTCTTGCATTGAAATAGACACATTGAGCTTGACCCTTCTCTATCACCTGGCTATCCTCCCTCCTCCACTGTCTCCAAGCCTTCTATATTTGTGAGCCAACCACCTCTTCCTCTGTCTCTTCAGTTTGGTCCCAAGTTCCTGGGTGTGTCAAGATCTCTGAGGATCTAACCTGGTCCCAACATATCGATGTAGTTATAAAGAAGGCAAGACAGCAGCTATACTTTATTAGGTGTTTGAAGAGATTTGGCATGTCAACAAATACACTGAAAAACTTCTATGATTGTACCGTGGAGAGCATTCTGGCAGGCTGCATCATTGGCTGGTATGGAGGGGCTACTGCACAGGACTGAAAGAAGCTGCAGAAGGTTGTAAATCTAGTCAGCTCCATCTTGGGTACTAGCCTGAAAAGCATCCAGGACATCTTTAAGGAGTGGTGTCTCAGAAAGGCAGCGTCCATTATTAAGAACCTCCAGCACCCAGGGCATGCCCTTTTCTCACTGTTACCATCAGGTAGGAGATACAGAAGCCTGAAGGCACACACTCAGTGATTCAGGAACAGCTTCTTCCCATTTGCCATTCAATTCCGAAATGAACATAGGATCTTTGGACACTACCTCACTTTTTTTTTAATATACAGTATTTCTGTTTTTGCACATTTTAAAAAAATTATTCAATGTACATAATTGATTTACTTGTTTATTTATTATTATTATATTTTCTCTGCTAGATTATGTATTGCACTGAACTGCTGTTGCTAAGTTAACAAATTTCATGTCACACGCTGGTGATGATAAACCTGATTCTGATTCTGAAACACCACAGACCCTGGCACCTGGCAGACAAGCTACTATCCTTGTTTCTCTTTTTGCATCCACAGAATCGCCTATTTGAAATACAATGTTGGAAAATGCATGGTCATGCACTTTGGTCAAATAAATAAATGTGCAGACTATTTTCTAAACAGGTAGAAAATCCAAAAATCTGCAATGCAAAGGGACTTGAGTCCTTGTGCAGAACACCCTAAAGGTTAACTTGTAGGTAGAGTCGGTGGCAAGGAAGGCAAATGCAATGTTAGTTTTCATTTCAAGAGCTCTGGAATACAAGAGCAGATATGTGATACTGAGGCTTTATAAGGCACTGGTGAAGCCTCACCTTGAATATTTTGCAAAGTTTTGGGCACCTCATCTAAGAAAAGATGTGCTGGCGTTGGAGAGGGCTCAGAGAAGGATCACAAGGATGATTCTGGGAATGAGGGTTATCATATGAGGAACATTTGATAGCTCTAGGTCTGTACTTGCTGGAGTTTAGAAGGATGAGATGGGGGTCTCATTGAAACATTTTGATTATTGAAAGGCCTAGACAGAGTAGATGTGGAAAGGATGTTTCCTATGGTGGGGGAGTTTAGGACAAGTGGGCATAGCCTCTGGATAGGTTTAAAACAGAGATGCAGAGAAATGTCTTTAGCCAGACGGTGGTGAATTTGTGGAATTTGTTACCACAGGCAGCTGTGGAGGCCAGGTCGTTGGGTGTATTTATGGCAGAGATTGATAGGTTCTTGATTGGACACAGCTTCAAAGGTTATGGGGACAAGGCCAGGGAATGGGGCTGAGCAGGGGAAAAAGGATCAGCCATGATTGAATGGTGGAATAGACTTGACGGGTCAAGTGGCCTAATTCTGCTCCCATGTGTTATGGTCTTATGGTCTCTAACTATAGAGTCCCCTATTACTGCTGCCATTCTCTTCAGCATCCTACCCTTCTGAGCCACAGGGCCAGCTCAGTGTCAGAGGCATGGCCGCTGTTGCTTCCCCCAGGTAGGTCCACCCCCTGTACCCCCCCATCTGTACTCAAAATGGAGTACTTACGGTTGAAGAGGATGTTTGTTTGTTGGTAGAACGTTGTACAGACATTTTGAGGAGATTCCGACAGATTAGGAGGCTCAATGTCAGGAAGCTACAAGCCAACTTGTTACGAACTGGTTACTTCGATCTTGGATTGATGGTTGTTTAGAGGCAAGTGTGCTTTCTGTTTCTGATGAATTGTTAATGGATGTCTTATGACAAGAAATTGCCGGAGACACAGTCCAGGTGATTGGCACGGGAGCTAATGACCTAAATTTGGACTCATGCCACGGTTTAACTTCCATTTAGGCATACGTTTATTTATTTCTTTCAGACAAGACAAATTCCAGGGCTGACACTTAATGATTTGAAAGTAGATTAGAAGCTGAGGAAATGCTTTAAATCGGTTGCACTGCTCTTCCAGTGGCTTGGTTGGTAAACATAGTGTGTGACTGGTTTTAATTCGTGGTCTCAATGGGATATCTGTTGTCTGCAGCTTAGGCACAATTAGCTACAGCATCTCTTTATCAGAATGGGAAGTGATGAAGAGTTTACAGCACAGTAATAGATCATTTGACACAATGATTGCTTCTAGTGTTTATGATACTGTACGTGATTCTCCTTCTCTCCCTGCTCATCTCTTTTCTACTTCATTAAGTATGTTTAGTTCAGCACTTAGTGTCTGTTGAGTGTGGACCAAGAAGTGAAAAGAGAAATGAGGGTCGTAGAGATAAGAAGTACTTAAGCAACACGCCAAGTACGTGTTGACCATCAGCCACGCATTTACACTGATCCTACATTAGTTTCAATTTGTATTCTACCCATATACTTACTTAGATTCTAACATGGCGACACATGAGAGAACGTACACCAGTTAACATGTTTTTAGACGAGACATCGGAAGGATGTGGAAGCTTTAGAGCGGGTGTAGAGCAGATTTACCAGGAAGATGCCTGGGTTAGAAAGCACATCTTGTGAGGATCAGTGGAGTGAGTTATAGCTTTTCTCTTAGGAGTGAAGGAGAATGAGAGGTGACTTGAATGTATACAAGATGATAAGGGGCATAGATTAAGTGGACAGCAAGAGATATTTTCCCAGGGTGGAAATGGTAATACACAAGGGTATAAAGGTAAACGTGAGATTCTGTAGATGATAGAAATTCAGAGTACCACAGTAGAAATTCAGGAGAAACTCTGGTCCTGATGAAGTGTTTTGGCCCAAGTCTAAAAGACCATAGACATTGGAGCAGAATTAGGCCATGCAGCCCATTGAGTCTACTCCGCCATACCATTATGGCCGATCCCAGATCCCACTCAACTTTACACACCTGCCTTCTTGCCATATCATTTGATGTGTTGATTGATCGGGAAACGATCAATTTCCGCCTTAAATATTCCCACAGACTTGGCCTCCACTGCTGTCTGTGACAGAGCATTCCACAGATTCACTACTCTCTGGCTAAAAAAAAATTCCTCCTAACCTCTGTTCGAAAAGGTTGCCCCTCAATTTTGAGGCTGTATGCTTTAGTTCTGGATACCCCCACCATAGGAAACATCCTCTCCACAGCCAGCTTATGTAGTCCTTTCAGCATTCAGTAGGTTTCAATGAGATCCACCCACATTCTTATAAATTCCAGAGAGTAAAGGCCCAAAGCTGCCGAACACTCCTCATATGTTAATCCCTACATACCCGGAATCATCCTCATGAACCTCCTCTGATCTCTGTCCAATAAGAACACATCCTTTCTGAGATATGGGGCCCAAAACTGTTGACGGTACTCCAAGTGTGGCCTGACTATTGTCTTATAAAGCCTCAGCATTATCTCCTTGATTTATATTTTATTCCCCTTTAAAAGAAATGCCAACATTGCATTTTCCTTCTTTACCACAGACTCAATCTGTAAATTAACCTTCTGGGAGTCTTCCACAAGGACTTCTGCACCTCTGATGTTTGAACCTTCTCCCCATTCAGATAATAGTCCACACTATTGTTCCTTTTACCAAAATGCATTATCATACATTTCCCAACACTGTATTCTATCTGCCACTTTTTGCCCATTCTTCCAATTTGTCTAAGTCCTGCTGCAAACCCATTGCATCCTCAGCATTACCTATCCCTCCACCTATCTTCGTATCATCCGCAAACTCTGCGACAAAGTCATCAGTTCCATTATCCAAATCATTGACAATGTGAAAAGTTGCGATCACAATACTGACCCCTGAGGAATGCTGCTAGTCTCAGACAGCCAACCAGGAAAGGCCACCTTTATTTCCACTCGCTCCCGCCTGCCTGTCAGCCATTCTGCTATCGTCGTTAGGTCGCATCTGGAATTTCCAGTTGGCGGACAATTTCCCTCCATGCCACTCTGTCCTGACACTTGTCCACAGCATCCCTAGTCTTGTCCAGCTTGGTCCAATCCTTGATGTTATCCAGCCACATTGTTCTTTGCCTTCCTCTTCCTTTCTTTCCCTCCACCAACAAGATGTTATCTCTCCGTGTAACGTGTCCACAATAAGCAACTTTTAACTTCATAATCTTGTCCAGCAATATCCATGGTCTATCAACTTTGGACAAACCCTCTCATTTGAACTTTCTCTACCCAGCTGATCTTCAACATTCAACATTTAGCACCACATTTCAAAAGCATTAATTCGTTTCATGTCATCCTTCTTCAGGGTCCATGCTCCTGATCCATACCTCAGTACTGACCATACGTAACACTTGAGGAAGCGGATTCTACTTTGGATGTCTACCTTCCGATTGCATAGTAGATCTTTTAGCTTCATGAACTGGGTCTTAGCCATACCTATGCTCCTTCTGATCTCAACTTCACATCTCCTGTCATCTGTCAGACAACTGTCAAGAAATATTCGAACTTTCGCACCTGTTCAATGTCTTGGCCATTCACTTGTAACGATACCATCATGAATGAGTCTTTAGTGTTTAATTTGCTTACCACCATCAATTTTGATTTCTTAGGATTGATTTTAAGTCCATAGTCAAGGCTTTTCTCATTGACTTTATTCAGCATAACTTTCAGTTCGCATTCGCTGTCAACTAACAACGCGGTGTCGTCCACATACCTGACGTTATCCACCTTCTGGCCTGCGATTGGAATACCTGTCTCCTGATGGTCGCATTCCCGAAAAATCCATTCTCCGTAGAGGTTGAACAAATCCGGTGATCCAACACAGCCTTGCCTTACGCCTTGTTTAGTACATGCCCATGGTGATAGCTCATTTTCTACCCTGACCGCCGCTTTCTGTTTCTAATACAAGTTCCTTATTATCTGCACATTCTCCCATCCCAGATCGTACTTGTTCAGCACCTCTATTACTTTCTCATGTCTTACTTTATCAAAAGCCTTCTCACAGTCAATAAAGCATAAGTAGATGGTCTTTTGTGCCTCAATGCATCTCTCCATGATGTTTCTCATCGCAAATATTCCTTCCCTTGTTCCTGAGCCTTTACGAAAACCAAACTGTATTTCTCCTTTTTCATCGCTGATTGTACCTTTCATTCTGCTGAACACTATTTTCAACAGTAGCTTGACGCAGTAAGACATTATACTTATCGTCCTGTGTTCGTTACATTATATCGTCCTTGGCTTTTTTGGTAAGGCGATAAATACTGATTTGAGAAAGTCCTCTGGAAGATTTCCTGTCATATAACTGTTGGTTAACATCGCTAAAAGGTTCGTTTTCCCCTTCGGACCGAGTGATTTCAGAATTTCAGTGGAAATCTTATCTTCACCAGCCGCCTTTCTGACTTTTAAACTCCAAATCGCACTTTCCATCTCTGACATCAATATTTTAGGATGATTAGTCATTTGA
Organism: Mobula hypostoma; assembly: GCF_963921235.1. Lineage (NCBI taxonomy): Eukaryota > Metazoa > Chordata > Chondrichthyes > Myliobatiformes > Myliobatidae > Mobula > Mobula hypostoma. Next base: position 112,207,481 of record NC_086104.1, read on the forward strand.
TTTAATTCTGGTAAATCCTCAATTCTGCTATCTTCAAATAATTCCGAGATGTATCGGGGAAAAGAGGCTAGACTGCACAGAGCGCCAAAGTTTTAAAAAGGAAAGGAATTTTCAATGGTCTTTTTTAAATTGGAGCAAGAGGCCGAGAGTGAAGGAGTGAGGAATCTTGGAGAAAAGTCTTTTTTTTACACTGCTTGGGGAAAAGAGGCTGGACTGAGCAGGCGCACGACGTAGAGCGCCAGAGGTTTTAAGAAAGACCACCATATACAGCGGGCAGCAGAGTGAGAGGGAGCAGAGTGGGACGGCTTTGGCTCAACAGGCTTCAGCGTGAACAGGCAGAGGAGAGGGTAGGTTCCGGTAAGTTTTGTTTTGTTTGTTTAGAGTAGAGAGAATGCTAGGCAAGATGTTGGAATGCTCCTCTTGCAGGATGTGGGAAGTCAGGGAGACTGGAGACAACACCTGCAAGAAGTGCATCCAGCTGCAGCTCCTAACAAACCGCGTTAGGGAACTGGAGCAGGAGCTGGATGACCTCCGGATCATTCAGGAGAATGAGGTGTTTATAGATAGTAGCTTCAGGGAGGTAGTTTCGCCAAAGGAGCAGTGCACAGGTAATTGGGTTACCCTCAGGCGAGGGAAGGGGAAAGGGCAGGCAGAGCGGAGTTCCCCTGTGGCCATTCCCCTCAACAACAAGTATACCAATTTGGATACTGTTGGGGGGGATGATTTACCTGGGACAAGCTGTGGGAGCCGGATCTCTGGCACTGAGTCTGGTTCTTCAGTGCAGAAGGGAGGGTAGAGAAAGAGGAGAGTGGTAGTGATGGGGGACTCGATAGTTAGAGGTACAGAAAGGAGGTTCTTTGGTCCTGACAGAGACTCCTGGATGTTCATTGCCTCCCGGGTGCCAGGGTCAGGGTCCTGAAGAGTTAGTATAGAGAGCTTGGTAGGAAGTTAAAAAGCAGGACCTCGAGGAGGGGTAATCTTAGGATTGCTACCTGTAATGCATGCCAGTGAGGGTAGGAATAGGATGTTCTGGCGGATGAACACATGGCTGAGGAACTGGTGTAGGGGGCAGGGTTTCAGATTTCAGGATCATTGGGACCTCTTCTGGGGCAGTGGCCGGGTCAGGCTCAGCCGGCCTGTCTGAGCGTCGAGGCAGTGGATGGGAACGGGCAGCTGCAGGCTGAAGCTATAGACCACCTCGCTGTTGAGGCCCAGGTCAGGGTTGGCGGTCTCCAGCTGGAGCAGCATCGAACTGGGCGGCGTGTCTTCCCGCAGCTCCCAATGGCATATCTCTCGAATAGCCTTTGACAACAAGTCCAGCTCCTGGCTTTCACATGTGGCTTAGCTACTAAGCCCGGTGAAACCGTGTCTACTGACAGGAGAAGAGTCAAATGCAGGTTACAGGTGCCAGGCAGATGGGGCTCATCAGCCATGGTTGTCAGCTCCGCTATACAAGCCAGTATTTTTCCTGTAACACCGCAGCATTTTATTTTATTAAGCAGCCATGTATGTGGTGCCTTCTGTAAATCCACGTAAATGACATCCACTACCCAACCTTTGTCCACCCTGCTTGTTACTTCCTCGAAGAACTCGATTTGTCAGGCAAGATTTCCCTTTTACCGAAACCATACTGTCTTTGACTTATTTTGTCATTAGTCTCCAAGTACCCCGAAACCTCATCCTTTATAATAAACTCTAACACTTACCCAACTGCTGAAGTTATGCTAACTGGTCTATAATTTCCTTTCTTTTGTCTTTCTCCCTTCTTAAAGAGTGGAGTGACATTTGCAATTTTCTAGTCCTCCGAGACCATGCCAGAATCAAGTGATTCTTGAAAGATCATGACCAATGCATCCGTTATCTCTTCAGCAACCTCTCTTCAGGGCGCAGGGATGTAATTTATCTGGTCCAGGTGATTTAACCACCTTAAGACCTTTGAGTTAACCTAGCACTTTTTTCTTCGTAATGGTAATGGCACACACTCCTGCTCCCTGACACCCATGGACCTTTGGCGCATTGTTAGTGTCTTCCACAGTGAAGGCAGATGTAAAGTACCCATTAAGTTCATTTACCATTTCTTTGTCCTCCATTACTATCTCACCAGCATCATTTTCCAATGGTCCAATATCAACTCTCATATCCATTTTACTTTCTATAGCCGAAAAAACTTTCAGTATCCTGCTTTATATTATTGGCTAGTCTGCCCTCGTATTTCATCTTTTCCCTTCTTTGCACTTTTTAGTTGCTGTCTGTTGGATTTTAAAAGCTTCCAATCATCTAACTTCCCACTTCCTTTTGCTACCTTATATGTCCTCTCCTTGGCTTTTATGCAGTCCTTAACTTCCTTTGTCAGCTCTGTCATTTGAGAACTTCTTCCTCTGTGGACATATCTATTCTGCGCCTTGTGAACTATTCCTAGAAACTTCAGCCATCTCTGGTCTGCCGTCAAACCACCATCTTCCCCCTCCAATTCACCTAGGCAAGATCCTCTCTCATGCTCTGTAATTCCCTTTGTGATACTGATACATGTGACTTTTGCTTTTCCCCCTCAAACTACAGTATGAATCCAATCATATTATGATCACTGCCTCCTCAGGGTTCCTTTACATTAAGCTCCCTAATAAGATCTGGGCTGTTACACAACACCCAGTCTAAGATAGTCTTTCCCCAAGTAGGCTCAAGCACAAGCTGCTCTAAAGAGCCATCTCGTAGGCATTCAACAAACTCCCTCTCTTGTGATCTGACACCAACCTGATTTTCCCAATCCCCTTTCATATTGAAGTTCCCCATTACAATAGTGTCTTACTCTTATTACATGCCTTTTCCAGCTCCCTTTGCAATCTCAACCCCACATCTCGGCTGCTATTTGGAGGCCCATAATGTTTTTTTTACCCTTGCAGTTTCTTTACTCCACCCACAAAGATTTGACATTCCCTGACCCTTTGTAACCTCTTTCTAAAGATGTAATTCCATCTCTTACCAACAGAGCCACATCACTGTGTAAGCCTTCCTGTCTGTCCTTTCGATACAAGGTGTATCTTTTGATGTTAAGCTCCCAACTATGGCCTTCTTTCAGCCACAACTCAGTGAAGCCCACAATGTCATACTGACCAATCTAATTGTGCCATGAGTTTGTCCACCTTATTCCGAATGCTACTTGCATTTAAATACAGCACCTTCAGTCCTGCATTCTTCACCCTTTTGGATTTTGTTGTTTAAATTTAACTCTTTGCTCTGTCTGCATTTGTACCCAATCATTGGCTTGTCCTTCCTTACAATCATCTTACAATTTATATCATCTACTTGTAAACCTGCTGGCTCATCCTCAGCTCTATCACACTGATTCTCATCCCCCTGCCACATTAGTTTAAACCACCCCCAATAGCTTTAGTAAATCTGCCTGCAAGAATATTGGACCCCTTGGATTCAAGTGCAACCCTTCCCTTTTGTACAGGTCCCAGCTGTCCCAGAATAAGTCCCAATTATCCAGAAATCAGAATCCCTGCCCCCTGCTCCAATTCTTCAGCCACGTATTTATCTCTGCCACCTCATTCTATTCCTATCCTCACTGCTGCATGGTATAGGCAGCAATTCCAAGATTACTACCTTTGAGGTCTTGCTTCTCAGCTTCCTTCTTAACTCCTTGTATTCTTTTTTTCAGCACCTTCTTCCTTTTTCTACCTATGTGAAACCTCCTGGTTTCCTTGGCTGCGCAAGTCTGGGGAAGACAACCTCCGGCCCCGGCAAACTCATCGGATTGAGGCATGCTACCATCCCAAACCCCTGTTTGTGAAGATGCTGTGTAATTTGCTACCTTGTTACAAATTAGTGGCATGAAACAACAGACAGTACACCGATACAATTTAAAGATTATCTTTATGATTTTTCATTTGACTAAAGGGTTAGTAAAGAAAAGAGAAAAGAACAAAAAAAAGAAAAGGGCCCATTTTAATGATACAGTCTATTGTGCTTAAGTTGGAGCTCACAGTTGCTCCAAGACACCGATCCTCAGTCAATCTCACCCCGGGCTTCATCGAACCGGTCCCACTCCGGCTCGAATTCTATGACCTTTCTCTCTGCTGCGTCTTCTCTCTTCATCTCCTCTCGAATAAAATCCCCAAGCCACCCTTAGTGTCCCTCACCAGAGAAACCTCCCCTGAATTTGACCATCCTAATTGGACGGCACACATTTCTCCTCATCTCTTATCTTCAACAATAACCCAAACAAGCTGCAGTCACAGAACTGCCAAAATGAAATGTATACAGCATAAAATGAAATACATACAGCACAACAGTAAAAATATGAACCAGGGCATTACATATGTCATTGGTACCAATATGTACCACGACTTCTGGCTACTCGCCCTCCCTTTTCAGAATATTGTGGACGCGTCCATAAAGTTAACTGTTTATTCCCATCTCTAGATGCTACCTGACCTCCAACATTTTGTGTGCATGGCTTTAGGGTGCTGGGAGAAAGAATAAGGGTTTATCAGGGGCAGGATTTTTACACAAAGAGTGGTGGATTCGTCAGTGATGGTGGTAAAGCCAGATACATTAGAGATGTTTAATACACTCAGATAGGCACATGAATGAAAGAAAACTGGAAGGTTATGTGGGAGAGAAGGGTTAGATTGATTTTGGAGTAGGTTTAAGGGCCTGCACTTGTTGTACTGATCTATGTTTTGTGTGGAAGGAAAACAGAGCACCTGGAGGTAATGTACCTGGTCACAGGAAGAACATGCAAACTCCACACAGACAGAATCATCCAGGCCAGCCCTCTTCTCGCTGCTGCCATCAGGAAGGAAGTACAGGAGCCTTAGGTCCCACACCACCAGGTTCAGGAGCAGTTATTACCCTTCAACCATCAGGCTTCTAAACCAGAGGGGTTAATTTCACTCACCTCAACAGTGAAGTGATTCCACAACCTATGGACTCAGTTTCAAGGACTGTATAATGTGCTCCGAATTTATTTATTTATTTATTTATTTATATTATTTTTGTTTTTGTACAATTTGTTGTCTGTTGTACATTCATTGTTTGTCCCTCTTGTTTGAGTGTAGTTTTTCATTGATGTTTATTGTGTTTCTTTGTATCTACTGTGAGTGTCTGCAAGAAAACGAATCTTGGTGACATATACATACTTGGGTAATTAACTTATTTTGAACTTTGAAATTTCTTTCAAATATAAAGTCAAGATAGAACAAGGGTCACTAGTGCTATGAAGCAGCAGTTCTATTAGCTGAGGAACAAGGGGTACCAATGGAACCAGATAATATAAATCTAGGTTTCTGTTATGCTACTGATTATAGTGTTTACAGAATGTGGACTTTGGTGACCATAAGGTATAGAAGCAGAATTAGGCCATTTGGTCTATCAAGTCTGCTCCGCCATTTCATCATGGCTGATCTATTATCTCTCTCAGCTTTAATCTCCTGCCTGTTTCCCATATCCCTTCATGTCCTGATGAAATCAAGAATCTATCAACCCCTGCCTTAAAGATACCCAATTACTTGGCCCCCACAGCCGCCTGTGGCAACAAATTCCACATATTCACCACTCTCTGGCTAAAGAAATTCCTCCTCTTCTCCATTCTAAAAAGATATTCCTGTATTCTGAGACTGTGTCATCTGGTCTTAGGCTCCCCCACCATAGGAAACATCCTCTCCACATCCACTCTATCAAGGCCTTTCAACATTTGATCGGTTTCAGTTAGTCACTCCACATTCTTCTGAGGCCCAGAACCATCAAACGCCCTTCATATGACAAGCCGTTCAATTCTGGAATCATTGTTATGAATCTCCTTTGAATCCTCTCCAGTGTCAGCATGTTCTTTAAGAACATAAGAAATAGGAGCAGGAATAAGCCATCTTGCCCATCAAGCCTGCTCTGCCATTCAATAAGATCATGGCTGATCTGACCATGGACTCATCTCCCCGACCTGCCTTTTTCCCATAACCCTTAATTCCCCTACGATGCAAAAATTTATCTAACCTTGTCGTAAATGTATTTACTGTGGTAGCCTCCATGTCCTTCATGTGGCAGAGAATTCCACGTATTCACCACTCTTTGGGAAAGGCAGTTCCTCCTCATCTCCATCCTAAATTTACACCCCGAATCTTAAGGCTGTGTCCCCTAGTTCTGGTTTTTCTAAGATAAAGGGCCAAAAACTGCTCTAAATGCACCAAGTGAGGCCTCACCAGTACTTATAGAGCCTTAACGTTACTTTCTTGCTTTTATATTCTAGTGCTCACGAAATGAATGCTGACATTGCATTTGTCTTCCTCACCACTGACTCAACCTGCAAATTAACCTTTAAGCAATCCTGCACAAGGACTCACAAGTCCCTTTGCACCTCAGATTTTTGAATTTTCTCTCTATTTAGAAAATAGTCTATCCTTTTATTTCTTCTACTAAAGTGCATGACCATGCACTTACCGACACAATTCCATCTGTCACTTCTTTGCTCATTCTCCTAATCTGCCTAAGTCCTTCTGTAACCATATAACAACTACAGCACGGAAACAGGCCATCTTGGCCCTTCTAGTCCGTGCCGAACTCATATACTCACCTAGTCCCACCGACCTGCACTCAGCCCATAAGCCTCCATTCCTTTCCTATCCATATATCAGTCCAATTTAACTTTAAATGACAACATCGAACCTGCCTCAACCACTTCTGCTGGAAGCTTGTTCCACACAGCTACCGCTCTCTGAGTAAAGAAGTTCCCCCTCACGTTACCCCTAAACTTTTGCCCTTTAACTCTCAACTCATGTCCTCTTGTTAGAATCTCCCCCATTCTCAATGGAAAAAGCCTATCCACGTCAACGCTATCAATCCCCCTCATAATTTTGAACACCTCTATCAAGTCCCCCCTCAACCTTCTACACTTCAAAGAATAAAGACCTAACTTGTTCAACCTTTCTGCGTAACTTGGGAGATGAAACCCAGGCAACATTTTAGTAAACCTCCTCTGTACTCTCTCAATTTTATTCACATCTTTCCTGTAATTTGGTGACCAGAACTGTACACAATACTCCAAATTTGGCCTTACCAATGCCTGATACAATTTCAACATTACATCCCAACTCCTATACTGAATGCTCTGATTAATAAAGGCCAGCATACCAAAAGCTTTCTTCACCATCCTATCCACATGAGATTCCACCTTCAGGGAACTATGCATCATTATTCCTAGATCCCTCTGTTCCACAGCATTCTTCAGTGCCCTACCATTTACCATGTACCTATTTCGATTAGTCCTACCAAAATGTAGCACCTCACATTTATCAGCATTAAACTCCATCTGCCATCTTTCAGCCCACTCTTCTAACTGGCCGAAATCTCTCTGCAAGCTTTGAAAACCTACTTCATCATCCACAACGCCACCTATCTTAGTATCATCTGCATACTTACTAATCCAATTTACCACCCCATCATCCAGATCATTAATATATATGACAAACAACACTGGACCCAGTACAGATCCCTGAGGCACACCGCTACACACCGTCCTCCAATCTGACACACAGTTATCCACCACTACTCTCTGGCGTCTCCCATCTAGCCACTGCTGAATCCATTTTACTACTTCGATATTAATGCCTAACGATTGAACCTTCCTAATCAACCTTCTGTGTGGAACCTTGTCAAAGGCCTTACTGAAGTCCATATAGACAATGCAAACACGAGGAATTCTGCAGATGCTGGAAATTCAAGCAACACACATCAAAGTTGCTGGTGAACGCAGCAGGCTAGGCAGCATCTCTAGGAAGAGGTACAGTCGACGTTTCAGGCCGAGACCCTTCGTCAGGACTAACTGAAGGAAGAGCTAGTAAGAGATTGGAAAGTGGGGTGGGGAGGGGGAGATCCAAAATGATAGGGGAAGACAGGAGGGGGAGGGATGGAACCAAGAGGTGGACAGGTGATTGGCAAAAGGGATATGAGAGGATCATGGGACAGGAGGCCCAGGGAGAAGGAAAGTAGGGAGGGGGGAAAAACCCAGAGGATGGGCAAGGGGTATAGTCAGAGGGACAGAGGGAGAAAAAGGAGAGAGAGGGAAAGAATGTGTGTATATAAATAAATAATGGATGGCGTACGAGACAGGAGGCCCAGGGAGAAGGAAAAGGACCCTCGTACCCCATCCATTATTTATTTAGACACACATGTTCTTTCTCTCTCTCTCGTTTTTCTCCCTCTGTCCCTCTGATTATACCCCTTGCCCATCCTCTGGGTTTTTTCCCCCGCTCTTCCTTCTCCCTTGGCCTCCTGTGCCAGATTTACTCTTACAACCCTTCTTAAAGAATGAAACTACATGAGCAATACGCCAATCCTCCGGCTCCGTCCCCGTTTCTAATGACATTTGAAATATTTCTGTCAGAGCCCCTGCTATTTCTACACTAACTTCCCTCAAGGTCCTAGGGAATATCTTGTCCAGACCCAGAGACTTATCCACTTTTATATTCCCTAAAAGCGCCAGTACTTCCTCTTCTTTAATCGTCATACTTTCCATAACTACCCTTCTTGTTTCCTTTACCTTACACAATTCAATATGCTTCTCCTTAGTGAATACCGAAGAAAAGAAATTGTTCAAAATCTCCCCCATCTCTTTTGGCTCCGCACATAGCCGTCCACTCCTGATTCTCCAAGGGACCAATTTTATCCCTCACTATCCTTTTGCCACTAACATAACTGTAGCCTCTCCAGTTTCTCAAATCTACCTGCCCTTCCACCTATCTTCATATTGTTTGTAAAGTTAGCCACAAAGCCATCAATTCTGTCATCCAAGTTATTGACATATGACATAAAAAGGTAGCGGCCCCAACACAGACCTCTGCGGAACAGTACTAGTCATTGTCAGCAAACCAGAAAAGGCTCCCTTTATTCCCAGTAATTGTCTCCTGCCAATCTGCCAATGCGTTACCCATGCTAGTGCCTTTCCTGTAATACCATGGGCTCTTAACTTGTTAAGCATCCTGATGTGTGGCACCTTGTCAAAGGCCTTCTGAAAATCTACGTATCCACATCCACTAATTTTCCTTTGTCTATCCTGCTTATTATTTCTTGAAAGAATTCCAACAGATTTGCCAGGTAAGATTTTCCCTTAAGGAAGCCATTAAGGCATATTTTATCATGAAAACCATGCTGACTACAGCCTATTTTGTCATGAAAACCATGCTGACTACAGCCTATTTTATCATGAAAACCATGCTGAATACAGCCTATTTTATCGTCTGAGGTGAGGTACAGTTAAAGCAGGCATGACAGACAATATATTACAGCTGTAGTACATTAGAGATGATGAGAACTATTGTGATCCATGGTGACCACATCTGTCATAAGAATCTGCAGCTCAAGGTTCAGAGTTGATGATCTGGATTTGGGAATCTCACAGTTGGACACTGATACAAGGAGCAGTAATGTTACTTGTTAGTGTGGAAATGGATTTTACTTGTAGTAACAAAATGGCATTTTTGTCTGTAACAAAATGGAACCTGCATTGTACCAGAGTGTTTTGCTAATAGTGTTTGTGCAGCCTTATGCAGATGTACCCTGAGTTAATGACAAACTGCAGGAAGATAAGTGGATTTGATTATTGGATGAATGCCAAATACACTGATTAAGCAGCCAAACAAAATACACCCTGTTCTTGAACTGAGGCCACATTTGTATATAAAGGAGTGACTATGCTGTTTATTTTCTTGAAGCTATCACTAACTCTTGTGTGGCGCTCATCTTCCCTTCCTGCAAATGCTTATGATTGATCCACTATGAGTTGACTATTTAGATAGATAGATATACTTTATTGATCCCAAGGGAAATTGGGTTTCGTTACAGCCCCACCAACCAAGAATAGAGCACAAATATAGCAATACAAAAACCACAAACAATCAAACAACAAATGCAAACTATGCCAGATGGAAAATAAGACCAGGACCAGCCTATTGGCTCAGGGTGTCCGACCCTCCACGGAAGGAGCTGGAAAGTTCGATGGCCACAGGCAGGAGCAACCTCTCGTGCCGCCCAGTGTTGTATCTCGGTGGAATATGGCCGAAGTCCAACAGTAAAAAGTTCAATATCCAGTCTACAAACACATTCCTCGATCGTAATATGACCCGGATTTGTTATAAGACGTAGCAAAGAGGTGCTTGACATCAGTAAATCAAAATTGTCTTAAGACTGAGACAGGTTCAGGAATCATACAAGTAGCACTGGAGGGCACCACGGTGGCATAGTGGTTAGCATGATGCTATTACAGCTGGGGTGTCGGTGTTCAGAGTTCAATTCTGGCATCCTATATAAGGAATCTTCCCATGGAATGAATGCATTTCCTTCGGGTGCTCTGGTTTCCAGTCCTAAAATATACCGGGTAGATTACATGGTCATTGTAAATTGTTTTGTGATTAAGATTAGGGTTAAATCAGAGTTGTCAGGGGTTGCTAGGCAATGTGGATTATTGGGCTGGAAGGCCTTTTTTGTGCTCTATCTCTAAGCAAATAAATAAATATGTTTGCTGTTGAGTCTGTCCACAGATAAAAGGTCTTGAGGCCTGTGTGGAGGACAGTAGGAAATACTGGAAGGATGAGCAAACTGTGCTAATTTTGCAGATAGCCAATCGAGCAGAGAGAGGGGAAAGGAATGTTTTATTGAAAGGGGACAGTATAGTTGTTGTTCAACAATAAATGTTGTTCCCTGCAACTACATATCAGTGTGAATCATAACGATATCTTCTGAGGCCCAGAAAAGAACTTGAACTTAGATGGGAAAGATAAAGACAAGGGACTCTGCAGATGTTAGAAATCCAAAATAATGCACACAGAGTGCTGGATTAACTCACAGGTCAGATATCAACTATGGAAATGAATAAATGGTCAATGTTTTTGGTCTCGCCTGAAACATCAACTGTTCATGTTATTTCCATAGATGTACCTGACCTGCTGAGTTCCTCTATTACTTATTTATTTACAGAGGTAGAATGCAGAACCGGCCCTTGCGACCCAACGAGCCACACCACACAGCAGCCCACTAGTCTACAATTTACAATGATCAATTAACCTACTAACTGGTACGTCTTTGGACTCTGGGAAGAAACCAGAGCACCCAGAGGAAACCCATGCACCTACGGGAAGAACACACAAACTTTCCTATAGAGGATGCCAGGATTGAATTCTGAACTACAATCTCCCCGAGCTGTTAATAATACAACTTTTTAGTCGATTTGAGAAACAATAACATTGATAGGTTGAAGGACAAGATTCTGCTGAAGGATTATGAATAGTACCATTGTAACCACATTCTACCAGAGCACCACTGAGTGTGTCCTGACCAGCTGTATTATCGTCTACTATGGTAATCACAAGGCATCTGATCACAAGACCCTGCAATGAATCATGAGGACTGCTGAAAGAATCAGCAGGGTCACTCTCCCAACCACGCCCCCCCCACCCCTGCTCCCATATACTAGATGCTGTATTCACAGTGCCATCAGCAATGTCGAGGACCCCTCCCATTCGTCCCATAATCTCTTTGATCTCCCAGTGCCAGGAAGAGGGTATTGCTGTATAAGCTAGCTTTTTCCCCAGGCCCTGAGACTTCTGAATGCCCTGCTATTACTCATAGGTTCATTTATTATCGAAGTATATAACTCTGAAATTCTTTAATTCTCTGGGTAGCCACTTAACCAAGAAAGAAAAGAAAGGCAGTATGATCATCAACCCCCAGATCTCCCCTTCCCATACAAAAAAAACAAACAAAAACAGAATAGGCACATCAACCCGCAAGTCCTTCCTCCCGCACAAAAAAATTAACAAAATGGAACAGGCATATTGACCCCCAAATCCCGCTCCCCACACAGAAAAGACAATAAGATTGAGTGAAAAACACAGATTATTAAAACACTAAATCTGAAAAAAATAGTCTATAGTCCTGCCAGCTACAAGGTTCGCGCATGCTGCCTCTGTCTACTGGAATCCTCTCGGATACTGCAAAGTATCAGTACATCAAATGATCTACAAACTTCTGCACTCACTTTAATGTTTCAGTCACCCCCATCACTTTAATTGGCGAAATGGGGTCAAACATCAGCTTGTGTGCCATCCTGCAGCTTTCTTGCCATGAGGTTCGCTCACGTTGCCTCTGCCTCCTGGAATGCTGTAGGAGGTTGCAGATTGCTGAAGCACCCAAACGATCCCCAAACAGTAAAGCACAGCTGCAACAGTACCAGAATCACATTCAAGAAGAGAAACAAGATGTAAAAGAAGTGAAAAAAAAGGCCCAATATACATTACTTACGACAGTTCCAGTAGCATTATACTGTTGTATATTTAACTCTATGTTGTAGATGCACTTTATATCAATTTGTGCATTTACAGAATTTTTAAAAATTATCTGTTAGTTTTATTGTGTTAATATTTTAAGTGTGTTCTGTGTTTTGCACCTTGGTGCAAAAGGAACGTTGTTTTGTTTAGCTGTGTACGTGTGTACAGTTGAATGATAATAAACTTGAATTTGTTTAGCTGTGTACGTGTGTACAGTTGAATGATAATAAACTTGAATTTGTTTAGCTGTGTACATGTGTACGGTTGAATGACAATAAACTTGAATTTGTTTTGTTTAGCTGTGTGCGTATGTACAGTTGAATGATAATAAACTTGAATTTTGAATATGAAGCAATTGGAGATATGGGCTAGTGTGGTGCCCGGGGGTTAGTGTTTGCATCTCTATTATTCATTTTTATGTTAATTTTTTTGATGTGAGTGTACATGCCACAATTAGCAAGTTGGCTGATACTAAATTAGGGGCCTTGTCGATAATATTGAATTGCAAAGAGATCTTGATCAGTCTGAGAGATGGGCTAAGGAACGATAGGTACTTCATTGATCCCAAAGAGAATTACAGCATTACAGTAGCATTACAGGTGCACAGATATACAAATACACAAATATTAGAAGAGAAATAAGAAAGAATAAAAAAAATAAGTTGTCTCAAACAGTCTAACAGGAGGGGGTCATCACTTCCCTGGTTATAGGGTGACTCACTATGGAGCCTAATGGCTGAGGGTAAGAATAATCTCATATAGTGCTCTTTGGAGTAGCGCAGTTGTCTTGGTCTATTACTAAAAATGCTTCTGTGTTCAGCCAAGGTGGCATGCAGAGGGTGAGAAACATTGTCCAGAATTGCCAGGATTTTCTATAGGGTCCTGTGTTCTTCCACTGCCCCCACTGTGTCCAGTTTGACTCCTATAACAGAGCCCACCTTTCTAATCAGTTTATTGAGCCTGTTGGCATTTCCCATGTTGATGCCATTACCTCAGCACACCACCACATAGAAGATTGTACTGGCGACAACAGACTGGTCAAATATGTGAAGGAAAGGCCTGCGTATTCCAAAGGATATCAGTCTCCTCAGGAAGTAGAGTTGACTCTGGCCCTTTTTGTACAGAGATTCTGTGTTGGTGTTCCACTGAAGGCTTTCATCCAGCTGCACCCCAGGTGCTTGTAGGTCCTCATCACATCCACTTCCTTACCATCAATAGTAACAGGGAGCAATGCAGGCTTAGTTTTCCTAAAGGCCATCACTGTCTCCTTTGGCAAATGAATTTCAACTTGGATAAGCGTGAGGTAATGCACTTTGGGCATTCTAAGCAGGGTAGGACTTGTCAGTGCCCTGCTATTCACTGTATGTGTTGTGGAACAGAGGGACATGGAGCACAGTTTGCTAGAAGTATATTCACAATCTAAGACATAGTGTCAATGAAATCAGAGGATAGAAGTATCTACAACCACAGAAGAATTATCCCTTGATTCGCGTTGACCATTCCTTTATACTATACTTACTCAATACCAGCTTAGATGTTAAGGATGGTCACTATGACTTCACCTCAGGAGTTAAGCACTTTGGTCTATATATAGTTCAAGACATGCACTTTGCCAGACTACATGGAATCAATTGAATTGGCTGAAGACTGAGTTCTTGGACCTCAGCAGAAGTCCAGACAAGCATTAAGCAGTACTTATTTTGCCTGATTAAAATAACTTCTTCTTTGTACACAGCTTAATATTAATCCACACTCGGTCTAGTAAACTGCATATGGCCAGCTCTTATTACTGCTCGAAATCAAGGCAGGAAGTCCTTCTTGCTGGATGAACAGGGAATCCCTGACCCATATGCAAGTGTATGCATCAATTGCCAGTGGGGTGAGTTATAGAATGGTGACCTTTATCCAGAGAATTGTATCTCACTAAGCGTATGGGAAGAAAACTACATAACACCTATCGACTTCTGCCTCCCAAGTAATACCTGTTATGAAGATCATGATTTTATAGGGAGAATATAGATTGATACTAGATTGTCTCCTTTTTAAAGAATGGCCAATGTGTGGAATGGACTTAATGAAATTAGGGAACTAACTAAAGGTCTTTTGAACAGATTTGAGGAAAAAATGCTCACAATCTCCTGATCAAGGTTAGCTGGAGTATGTTAAATGTTGGAACAATAATACAGGCAGTTATATCCCTTGATAATAAGTGGAGAAAGGTTCTGTTTAATCTACCTACCAACTTTACAAATGGACATTTAGTGTAGATCAATTTTGGGAAAAAGTTGCAATTCTGAACTTGGTCAAAATAATTGTCATCAGACATTTGCTATGAAATGCATCTTATTTTGAAGAAAAGCCTGGAAGGCATTCTATATCGGATGCATATATATTATGGAATTTGCATAATTTCTTTCCTTATGTTTGCTGGGACAATTTTAAAATCTTCTTAAGGGTCAAAGGTTTTAGCTGTGGAGATATAATCTTTTTTGCGGCAGGGTTTTTGTTTTGAGAATCATGTCCAGCCCACCTTCCCGACGGACCATTTAGCACAAATGCAATCCCCAGGCCCAGTCATTATAATTTTAATTTTTTTTCCTGTCCCTGGTGTAATAATCGCTGGAATGGATAAGACTGCAATTACTAAAGTTGTGGGAGATATTGATATGGTGTGGCCACCAGTCAGAGTTGACACATTGGTGCTAATAAGTAATGGAGAAAATCACACAAGTTTATTTTGTGTGAAGTTCATAATTTATGACAAATTATTTCCACTACAACTGTTCTTCTCAGGCAGAGGAGCTTCTAGTCCTGAGGAACGGAAGTTTCCTGTGCAAGAATGGGCTCGATAGACTGAATGAGACTTTGTTTAGTGGCAAAAAAATTCAAGGTGATTGGACACCAGCCTCGGCTGTACAAGCATGACACCAATAAACTCTTTCAACTCTATCTGCTTCAACTATACCCACTCGTCAGATTATCTTTCATTTACCATGCAATAGGGTTTCAAGCTGTTAACTCACCCTCTTTTCTCAGCTCTATCTCCCTTTCATCTCATTGAGTCTCAGTTCGGTGTGCAGGGCAAGCCACTGAGGTATTCAGACAGCAAGAGTTCAGCAAATCATGCTCCAGCATCTTAGGAGGAGGGGTTAGAAAGGAGATGGGCTGGCTGATGAATAGGATGACAAAATGGATGAATGCTGGATTTTTTTTTAAAGTTTAGAGAGGTGATAATCCCTGAAGCAAAACAGATAGTTTAAATTGTACAATATTGAACTACCACTCTCCATGTGCAATAGTGTGTAGTTAGTTGGGTTGCTTTCCTTTCCTTTCAGATGTACAAGTTTTTACTTTTAGAAATAAAGCAGACCTGCTTAAAATAGTATGGGTGTCCATCTATTTCTTAGAAAGCAGATAATTAAAAATTGCGGTCATGTGGATTGATCAATATCATCTCAATATGTTTCAGATTTTAAAATAAAATGGTAAAATTCTATGAAAGGGTTCCTTGGAAATGAGTGTGAAAGGTCAAGCTGTGAATTTCTTGATGACAGCTACTCTGTTAAAACATCTGGCCTTGGTGAAAAGTTGATTTGGAGTCGATATGAAAGTAATGCAAGCAGCTTTTACAGTGTTGATCACCCAAGCTATCATGGGAATTTGCATTTCCATTAATTTCTTTCATAAATTCTCATTTAACTCATCTTTAAACAACTATTTTTTGCTAACTCATGCATCCTCTTTATCCCTAGCAAATTATTTCTTCAAAATGAAATATTAGGTTTTTCAAAAGAACGATCCCACAAATGAAAGGTTAATGTATAGGGAGCATTTGAGATTCTGTGCTTGTACTCACTGGAGTTTAGAAGAATGAGAGGAGATCTCATTGAAACCTATCAAATATTAAAAGGCCTAGATAAAGTGGACATGGAGAGGATGTTTCCTCTAGTGGACAGAGGACATAGCCTCAGAACAGAAGGGCTTTAGAACAGAGATGAGGAGGAATTTCTTTAGTCGTAGGATGGTGAATCTGTGGAATTCATCACCATGGAAGGCTGTGGAAGTCAAGCCATTGCGTATATTTAAAGCAGAGGTTGTTATGGTACTTCATTAGTCAGGGCATCAAAGGGCATCAGGGAGAACGCAGGAGAATGGGGAGAAGATACGTTTGGAGTTGAGAGTGCAATTCAGTCATGAAATGTATTCATATATATGTATCCCTTGTTCCTTCATACCGATTGGCATCTTCTCTAGTCTCTTATCTAAGTTTATCAATCTTTTGACCTGCTGATTTCTTTTTTCCTTCATTCTTTGGTGATTTACCCTCAGTTGCAGAAATCAAGTTCATTGCACACTGGCTATGATGACAAACATCCATGATTTTTAATTGTTTGAAAGGAGGAGGTGTATACTGCATATTCTTCCTTGTTCTTATCTCTCCATTGGGTCTTGTGCAAGCTGGAAATAAACTTCACAGGTCCCACACAGGAGATTAGTGTGCAAACTTAAAGCACACGGTATTGGGGGTAAGGTATTGGTGTGGGTGGAGAATTGGTTGGCAGACAGGAAGCAAAGAGTGGGAATAAACGGGACCTTTTCAGAATGGCAGGCGGTGACTAGTGGGGTACCGCAAGGCTCAGTGCTGGGACCCCAGTTGTTTACAATATATATTAATGACTTAGATGAGGGAATTAAATGCAGCATCTCCAAGTTTGCAGATGACACGAAGCTGGGCGGCAGTGTTAGCTGTGAGGAGGATGCTAAGAGGATGCAGAGTGACTTGGATAGGTTAGGTGAGTGGGCAAACTCATGGCAGATGCAGTTTAATGTGGCTAAATGTGAGGTTATCCACTTTGGTGGCAAAAACAGGAAAACAGATTATTATCTGAATGGTGTCCAATTAGGAAAAGGGGAGGTGCAACGAGACCTGGGTGTCATTATACACCAGTCATTGAAAGTGGGCATGCAGGTACAGCAGGCAGTGAAAAAGGCGAATGGTATGCTGGCATTTATAGCAAGAGGATTCAAGTACAGGAGCAGGGAGGTACTACTGCAGTTGTACAAGGCCTTGGTGAGACCACACCTGGAGTATTGTGTGCAGTTTTGGTCCCCTAATCTGAGGAAAGACATCCTTGTCATAGAGGGAGTACAAAGAAGGTTCACCAGATTGATTCCTGGGATGGCAGGACTTTCATATGATGAAAGACTGGATCGACTAGGCCAGGGGTCCCCCACCTTTTTTGTGCTGCGGACCGGTTTAATATTGACAATATTCTTGCGGACCGGCCGACCCAGGGGGTAGGGTTGCCAACGGACAAGAGTAGCAGTCAGAGAAAGACTACAATGACCATGAAGCCTTGCGCGGGCACCAGTGCGCATGCGTGTACCTGTCGATATTATTTTCTGCAAAGCGCTTTTGGCGATTCTGTTCGGGGGGGGGGGGTCATCATGACCGGAATATTGGTAATAAGCGGCTAATACACTCAATTTCATTTCTAAAAGGGTTTATCTAACGAATTTAATATTAAACACACAGCGCATATTTTCCTCGCATGAATATAGTGATAAGTCAATCAGGGGAGGACGGAAACAACAGGAATTCTGCAGAGGCTGGAAATTCAAGCAACACACATAAAAGTTGCTGGTGAACGCAGCAGGCCAGGCAGCATCTCTAGGAAGAAAATGTCGACTGCACCTCTTCCTAGAGATGCTGCCTGGCCTGCTGCGTTCACCAGCAACTTTTATGTGTGTTGTAGGGGAGGACGGGGAGCTTGAAGTGTTGAAAGAACTTCCAGTAAAAGTGGTAGAGGCAGGTTCGATATTATTTAAAGAAAAATTGGATAGGTATATGGACAGGAAAGGAATGGAGGGGTATGGGCTGAGTGCAGGTAGGTGAGAGTAGCTTTCGGCACAGGCTAGAAGGGCCGAGATCGCCTATTTCCGTGCTGTAATTGTTATATGGTTATATAAGTTACTATGAGTCAATAGCATCATAACATTTTAAGTTACGTTTGGATGTTAAACACACAGCACATATTTTCCCCGTATGAACATATAAAATCATTGCAACACACCAGTATCGCTGAATCAGTGGGAGACCTGGGCTTGTTTCCCTGCAACAAGACGGTCCTATCGAGGGGTGAAGGGAGACGCGATACTCGGAGGTTCCTTATGTCGAGTCTATTCCGCAATTTAGTTTTCGTCGCATTCATTGCAGAGATATGTTGGAAATGGAAGCAACGTTTTCAGTGCTTTCGTGGCTATCTCAGGATATTTAGCCTTGACTTTGATCCGTAATGCCAGCAGAGATGTTATGTCAAACATACTTCTCAGCCCGCCGTCATTTGCAAGCTCGAGGAGTTGATCTTCCTGCGCTGACATGGATGACGCGCTGTTAATGACCTCGCGTGTGTTCAAGCTGAACAGTGGGCGTGACAGGGAATGAGGAAAGGTGCAGCTGACTCATATCGCCAAATCATATCGTTTCCTCGCGGCCCGGTAGCAAATGCTCTGCGGCCCGGTGGTTGGGGACCGCTGGACTAGGCTTATACTCGTTGGAATTTAGAAGATTGAGGGGGGATCTTATTGAAACGTATAAAATCCTAAAGGGATTGGACAGGCTAGATGCAGGAAGATTGTTCCCGATGTTGGGGAAGTCCAGAACGAGGGGTCACAGTTTGAGGATAAAGGGGAAGCCTTTTAGGACCAAGATGAGGAAAACCTTCTTCACACAGAGAATGGTGAACCTGTGGAATTCTCTGCCACAGGAAGCAGTTGAAGCCAGTTCATTGGCTATATTTAAGAGGGAGTTAGATATGGCCCTTGTGGCTAAAGGGATAATGGGGTATGGAGGGAAGGCTGGTACAGGGTTCTGAGTTGGATGATCAGCCATGATCATACTGAATGGTGGTGCAGGCTCGAAGGGCCGAATGGCCTACTCCTGCACCTATTTTCTATGTCTATGTTTTCTGAATTGTTGTTTGGATTGGATCTTCAGATTTTTAAAATTGGTTTCAGCTCTCCAAAGCTTGGATTATCAGAGCAAAAGAATCTTGCAGCACAAGAAATAGACTAAGGCCATTCAACCCATCATATCCATACTTGACCGTCATTGGGCTTGGGTTGTATGAAAGCTGGTGTACTGGAGGTTATGCCATCTGGTCTAGGTGGGATTTTCCCCTGAAGTAGGAGCAGTTAGATTACATTAAAAAGGTAGATAGATTAGATTCATTTGTCATATGTATGTTGGACCATACAGTGCATCATATCAGCCAAGATAGTATGTCCACAACTCACTAACCCTAATCTGTAAGTCTTTATAATATGGGAATAAACTGGAGCACCTGGAGGAAATACACACACTCACAGGGAGAATGCAGAAACTCCTTATAGACACTGGGGCAATTGAACCCCAATCGTTAATCGCTGGCTTGTGCTATAAGGCGATGCACTAACTGATACACTACCATGCCACCCCTCTGAGTTTTACCATCCTAGTCCTTGTAAGGAGTAGGTTTTAAATTCAGCACAGATTGTAAGCCGAAGGGCCTGTACTGTACTATACTGTTCTGTGTTGTAATGTGCTAACACATGTATAACTGCCCAAAGTATGCTCATGGTAGATTTCTGCAGTCTGGAATGAAGTTTCTTTGCTCAGGCTGCTTTTGAATTGAAGTTTCAGATTTGAAAGATCAATTTCTCACCCCAGTATTACAATATGCCTGATATTAATGGAAAGTTTTATTTGGGAAGGCAAAGGAATTCACAGTACAAGTCATCTAAAAACATTACATGACTGAATTGTACTCTCATGTCCAACAGACACACCTGATCAGATGGCAATCTATTCATCTAAGTAATTTATGTCAGATTCTGAAACCTTTTCTGCATTACACTTGTACACATTGAAACATTGACTTTGGGCATTCAGGTTTATGAGAATGGATTTATTAACTTACAGTGGTAAATTGGTTTATTATTGTCATGTGTACAGTGCATATTATCCATAGAGATGCTCACACTTTACTAATCCTCAGTTGTACGCCTCTTCTTTGATATGCGGGAGGAAGCGGAGCACATAGAGAAAGTCCACATACAAACTCCTTACAGACATTGATGGAATTGACTGCCTGCTATGCTACAGTGCCACCCCACTTTGTGAATATGCTGGTAAGAAACAGCTGTGCCTGTGCAGGATAGTCTGTAAGATGATTCTGACCCATAGTGGGGTAAAGTAAAATTGGCCTTTAGCTACAATTGATTGGCTGTATTGGCTAAGATGGTGTGGAGATACCAAAGGGGGTGCAAGGTACTCCTGCATTCCGCTAGCCTGCAGGTCACCCTTGGGCAAGGCGTAGCACCTACTTAGGCCCCTCCCCCCCGTCAGTGTCACATGAGAGTAGGTGGGTGGATGGTCATATGAGCAGCTGGTATATATAGCATAAGACCCGGCTATGTGACTGTTGATGCCAGCCAGACAATCTCTGAAGAGTATTGATAATGGCTGAGGTCACCTGCCTTGTAAAGAGGTCACTGCCCAGAAGAAGGCAATGCAAACCATTTCTGTAGAAAAATGTGCCAAGATCAATCATGGTCATGGTCCATGATTACCCACATTATACGACATAGCACATAATGATGGTGATATTGGGCATGCTGTGTTATTCACATGACTGACACAAAACTCTTGGAAGAGATATTCTGTGATGAGTTAACCAGTGCTCTTGGTGTGGCCTTCTCAATATTGGTGAGACTTGACATAGATTAGTGAACCGCTTGCTTGAGCACTTCTGCTCCTCCTGCAAAAAGCAGGATTTCCCAGTGGCCAAGCATTTTAGCTTCAATCCCCATTTCCATTCCGACATGTTAGTCCTTGGCGTCCTGTTCTGCCACAATGAGGCAATCTCAGGTAGGAGGAGCAACACTCATATTCCATCTAGGTAGCCTCCAGCCTGATAGCATGAACATCAATTTCTCCAACATTGGATAATATTTTTTCCCTTCCTCTTCCCTCTTCAATTCCCCACTGTTGCCTCTAATCTCTTTTCCTCACCTGCCTATCACCTTCTCCTGGTACCCCTTCTCCCATAATTCACTCTCTTCTCCCATCAGATTCCTCCTTCTCCCGTCCTTCATCTTTTCCAATCACCTCCCAGGTTTTTATTTCATTTCCCCTCCTCCACACACCTGACTTCACCAATCACCTTATAGCTTGCCCTTCTTCCCCTCTCCCCACCTTCTTATTCTGGCATCATCCCCCTTCCTTTCCTGTCCTAATGAAGGGTCTCAGTTCAAAACGTCGACTGTTTATTCATTTCCATAGATGCCACCTGCCGAGTTCTCAAACATTTTGTGTGTGTTGCTCTAGATTTCCAGTTTCTGCAGATTTTCTTGTGTTTATGATTTACCTTGTATATATCCTTCATAATTTTGTATACCTTTATCAAATCTCCCCTAATTCGCCCATGTTTCAGGGAATAAAGTCCGAACCTATTCAACCTTTCCCTGTAACTGATGTCCCCAAATCCTGCCAACATCCTTGAAAAATTTGTTTTCTTCATTGAAAGATGTTTACTGGTATTAGCCTATTGTAAGATATTCTTGCCTTCATATGGCCGAAACTATTGAATATAAGTGATGGGACATCATGTTGCAACTCTACACAATGTATTGACAACATGTATCACCTTGCTTGATAAAATAAATGTTGGATGTGCAGTTTCCATTGGAGGTATTAACACCAAAGGGCAAATCAGCAGGAGTATGGATAATTGTAGCACTGCATGGCAGAATGACACAGGTTGTAAACCTGCTGCCTCAAAGTTCCATCAACTTGTGTATGTTATGACCTCCAGTGCTGTTTGTGTGAAGACTGAACATTCTCCCTGTAACTGTGTGGGTTTCCTCCAGATGCTCTGATTTTCTCCCACATTCCACATTTAAATGGACACCATGAATTGATGTAGTGTGTTAGTGAGTGTTAGAATCTGGAAAGATTTGGTGAGAATGAAGGAAAAATATGGAAATTTAGAGGGAGTGCCATTACCCTGTGAGCCAACATAAATAAACTCAATGGACTCAAATGGCGAACATATCATAAATAAATATGGAGGAGATTCACAGAGATACCAAAGGGGAGGATATGGAAAAATTTAAAAGTAACAATGAGAATTTTATTTTTGAACTCTGGAGCCATTTTTGTTGGATGTGGGCAGCCTACTTGGTCTAAAATCAGACTCTGATTTGGACTGTTATTTTCAGCTTGCTGGCCTGAGGCAAGGTACACACTCCCTTCTTGATAGCTGCAGATTCCGGCAAAGTCCTAAAAAGATGGATTTCTTGTATTATTACTCTGAATTGTTCAAAATAATCAAACAGGAGGCAGTGCGTTGACGTCTTTGCCAGACTTGATAATTAGTTTGGGGATCAGGTTAGTGACAGTGCAAATGGGAATTCCTGATCAGAGCAATTTTGGTGAACAGCAGGTGATTTACAGCAAGTGCTTTCATGGAAATTTCTGTACTCTTGAGTATTTGACTGAATGCATGAAACATAATACAATAATTGTCCTTGTGCTACTCAGTAGATGTCTCCTCTCCTCCCCCACCAGCACTAATTCATGGCTGTTATATTATAGAGAGTAACCTCTGACTATCAAGCAATCAGCAATATTGGTCTCCAGTACACATACTGAAAATTCCCTTGTTGCTATGTCACCAAGTAACATATGAGACACACTTAGAGTAGTGTTGGTTACACAATAATGTAAGAGACTCAACTATATACTTGAGCTTTAGGTATCTCACGCCTAGAATTGACTATGCAGATTATGAATATTCAGGAATTGAAGTGTTCTCAATCTGCTGTCTTCTAAGGTTCATGATAGTGCTGTGAATTATGACTATTTCAAATTGCTGTTGTTTCAAACAGTAAGTTTTTTATCTCATTATATTCATCTGAACTTGCTGTCACTGGTGTTTGTGTAGGAAAGGAGCCACAGCCTAGCGGTTAGTGTGACACTATTACAGCTTGGGGCACCTGAGTTTGGTGTTCAATCCTGGCGTCCTTTGTAAGGACGTTGTACGTCCACCCTGTGGAATGTGTAGGTTTCCTCCAAGTGCTCTGGTTTCTTCTCACGGTCCAAAGATGTACTCGCTAGTAGCTTAACTGGTAATTGTAAATTGTCCTGTGAGTAGGCTAGGGTTAAATTGGTGGGTTGCTGGCGGCACAGCTCAAAAGGACCGTAAGGGCCTTTTCACACTATAACTAAATTAGATTATGAAGACACGCAGTCCTCTTTTATTGTCATTTAGTAATGCATGCATTAAGAAATGATACGATATTTCCTCCGGTGTGATATCACAAAACACAGGACAGACCAAGACTGAAAAAACTAACAAAACCACATAATTATAACATACAGTTACAACAGTGCAACAATACTATAACTTGATGAAGAACAGTCCATGAGCACAGTAAAAAGTTGAAAGTCTCTCAAATGTCCCACATCTCATGCAGACGGGAGAAGGAAGAAAAACTCTCCCTGCCATGCCCGACTACAGTCCGACTCTGAGTCGTCCGAAAACTTCGAGCCTCCGATCAGCTCTCCGACACCGAGTACCGAGCACCATCTCTATCCGAACCATTCGACCTCAATCTTGGTTGCCAACAGCAGGCAAAGCCGGGGATTTTGAGGCCTTCCCTCCAGAAGGACTCAAAATCCCTTTGAGTTTAAAAAGGGATTAAACTTTTTAAGTAACAACAGCAGCGAACTTGCGTTTCAGAAATTTCTCCAGATGTTCCAGATTAACCAAATAAAATAGCTTAAAAACATATGTTGTCACGTCTTGCCTGATACATTAGGGGCATTTTAAGAAACTCTTAGATAGGCATATAGATGATAGAAAGATAGGGGGCTATGTATGAAGGAAGGTTTAGGTGGAGTAGGATAAAAGGTTTTATAACATTGTAGACTGAAGGGCTTGAACTGTGCTGCAGTGTTCCACAATGCAATGGAATAAAAACTAGGACAAAATGAAAATTGAGCAGGATGAAACAACTGACCCTTTGTTCCTTTCTCCACCTTTCAGTAAGATACTTTATTTCACCTCTGCCATTTCCTCTGCTGGCATTTTATCTCTTGATTCTTTAAAATCCAAAAACCTGTCAGTCTCTGTGCTATATACATAGTGCCTGAACCTCTGTGTTCCTTTTTCATTGAGGATTCAAGATTCAACATTGCTTAATGTCATTTCCAGTACGCAAGTGTAAAGGAGAACAAAATAGTTGTTACTCTGGATCAAATGCAGCACAAAAAAACACAAAGGTTAAAGAACGCGTTAATACGAAAACAAAATGATAAATATAAATACATAAGATAGTTTATTACATAGATTGATAGTGCATAAAGTGACACTAGGCTGTACCTTAGGTGACTGACAAGTAGTGGTGGAATTATTGCCTGGAGGTGTTGATCAGCCTTACAGTTTGAGGGAAGTAACTGTTTTTGAGTGTGGTGGTCTTGGCATGGATGCTATGTAGCCTCCACCCTGATGGGAATCGGGCAAACAGTCCATGGGCAGGGTATGTGGGGTCCTCTTTTCCCGTACTTTCCTGTACATATGTCCTTGATAGTGGGTAGGTTGGTGACAGAGACTTGTTGCTCTTTGGGGAAGGACTCTCCTTTGGTTTCCGTCCTGAGTGGCATACTCTTTATTTTGAGACTGAATCCTGTTTCTATAGTAATTTACCCCTGGCAGATGACATAATCCTTGTATCTACCCTGAAGCCCTGTAAGAATTCTATTGATTTATTTATTTAGAGATGCAAAATGGAGCGGGCCTTTCCGCCCAGAGAGCTGCAGCTCCCAATAGCCCACCTACTTAACTGTAGCCTAATCACTGGACAATTTACAATGACCAAGTAACCTACTAACCAGTACGTTTTTGGCCTTTGGGAGGAAACCGGACCACCTGGTGGAAACGCACGTGTTCATGGGAAGTATATACATACTCCCTATAGACAGCGTCAGAACTGAACTCTGAACACTGATGCCCTGAGCCGTAATAGCATCAAGTTAACCGCTATGCTACCATGGTACCTGGACCTTTGCCAGCAAAATTTTGTATGTTTTAATGAGAACACTTCTAAAGTAGAGTGCGGAGTCCAAGTCTGCAATCTCTCCATCATCTCAGGAGTCAATCTGATGAACATTTGTTGCACTCCTTCACATGTTTTCTTTGGTAGGGAGACCAGCCCTGTACATAGCCATAATGAAATGGAGGGACAAGGCAAAGGCTGGTAGGTGAGTTAGGTGGAGTGAGTGATGGTGGGCAAATGGAGCCAGGTTGGAGGAGAAAGGGTTGGACCAAAGTTGGGAGGGGGAGGGAGGGGAGGTGGTAATCGGTGGAAGCAGACAACGGGAAAAAAGCTCAGGTGGTGGAAGAGTGAAGACAGAAACAGACAATGGAGGATGATGCATGGAGATACAAGGTGCAAGGGCTATTTGCTGATAAGTAAAGATTAAAGAAAATTAAATGTTAGCTTTATTTGTCCCATGTGCTGTACATCGAAACCTGTAAATGTACAGTGAAGTGTATACATCGTTACATCAATGACCAACACAGTGTGTGGATGTGCTGGGGGTAGCCTGCAAGTATCGCCATGCTTCCGGTGCCAATGTAGCATGCCCACAATTTAGTAGCCCTAACCCGTATGTCTTTTGGACTGTGGGCGGAAACCGGAGCACCCGGAGGAAACCAATGCAGTCTCCTTACAGACAGTGGTAGGAACTGAATCCCGATCTTGCATCCAGAGCTGTAAAGCTTTAAGCTAACTGCTTTGCTAATGTGCTGCACCACTTTGTGAATATGCTGGTAAGAAGCAACATAGTGGCACCTGTATCAGTTCAGGATAGCCTGAAAGGTAATTCTGATCTGTGTTGGTGTAAAATTAGATTGTCTCATGTCTAGCATCCTCAACAGTGAGGTCCTGGCTACCGTTAGAACCCCGAGGAGTCGGAAGTGTGGTGACACTTGTGGGCTACTCCTGTCAGAATCCTCAGATTGTATTGGTCACTTAGGTAAAAACGACACATTTCAATGTGCAGATCTGATATGAATTTGAATCCAATTTCACTCTGGGTTACTCTTGTATTCAGGTTTCCCTTTGCTGAATTCTAATATTTCCCTATCCTTTGACTTCCTGCTTTTTTATGGAAACATTGTAAATGTCGTCCTTTGATCTAATTCTATCTTTAACTTTTCTTGTTAGCCATGCCCAGATCACATTTCCTGTTGGATTTTAGTGCCTTAAAGGGATATACTGTATATTTGTTATAAATTATGTGTATTTCCTTAAATGCCATCAGTTGTTTATAGTTGAAAATTCTCAGTTTCAATAACATCATATGATAGTTCTGACTGCCACATAAAAGTTGCTCTTAATACTGAATATACTGATCTGTTAAAACCATCACATACATTTATGAAATGTATCCTCTGGACCATTACTGTTAAGGTTTTCCCTGTTTACAAGTAGATTAAAGTTCCCCATGATTGGCACCATGGTGACGTAAGCGGTTGGAGCGAAGCTTTTACACCTTGGAGCATCAGAGCTCAATTCCGACATCATCTGTAAGGAATCTGCATGTCTTCCTCGTGAATGTGTGGGTTTCCTCTGGGTGCTCCGGTTTCCTCCCACAGTCCAAAGACATACCAGTTGTAAGTGGTGGTTGTAAGTTGTCCCCTGATTAGGCCAGGGTTAATTTGGTGGCCAAAAGGGCCTCTTCAGCACTGTCTCTGTAAATAATAAAATAAAACAAATAAGATTATTCTGAGCAACACAAAGTGCTAGAGGAACTCAGAAAGTCAGCTGACATCTATGGAGGGGATTAAACAGTATCCTGCTGATGCCTCAGATGCGTTTAAGAGCAGAGTTGATAGTGGAGGAAGGGAAGCCCCTTTCTTTAAAAAAGGAAGACATCTCCCTCGTCCTAGAATGAAAAGCCTCATCCTGAGAGTAGATGCCGCGGAGACGTCCGCCAGAGAAAGCAGGATCTCCCAGTGGCCACACATTTTAGTTCCACATCCCATTCCCATTCTGACATGTCTATCCACGGCCTCCTCTACTGTAAAGATGAAGCCACACTCAGGTTGGAGGAACAACACCTTATATTCCGTCTGGGTAGCCTCCAACCTGATGGCATGAACATCGACTTCTCTAACTTCCGCTGATGCCCCACCTCCCCCTCTTACCCCATCTGTTACTTATTTTTATGCACACATTCTTTCTCTCACTCTCCTTTTTCTCCCACTTTCCCTCTGAATATACCCCTTGCTCATCCTCTGGGTTCCCCCCCCCCCCGTCTTTCTTCCCGGACCTCCTGTCCCATGATCCTCTCATATCCCTTTTGCCTATCACCTGTCCAGCTCTTGGCTCCATCCCTCCTCCTCCTGTCTTCTCCTATCATTTTGGATCTCCCCCTCCCCCTCCAACTTTCAAATCCCTTACTCACTCTTCCTTCAGTTAGTCCTGACGAAGGGTCTCGGCCTGAAACGTCGACTGCACCTCTTCCTACAGATGCTGCCTGGCCTGCTGCGTTCACCAGCAACTTTTATGTGTTTTCTGTCTTTTGTCTGTTGTTAGCTCCTCCTAATTGAATTTTTGATTTTCTGAGCTAGGATCCTATTCCTTGGTTCTGCCTTTACCTAATTCTATACACTACGGTTAGGATTACCCCTCCTTTTTTTCCATTTTGCCTGTCTTTTCTAATCTTGATCACTTTGTCAACCCATCTTTGTATAGGCTATTAGACTGTCCCTTTTTATTTCTATTTATACTATTAATTCAGCCATCCTGGTCTTGACAAAACTGCTTCAGTCATTTATATTAACCTTGTTTTCCTTTCCATCTGCATGTGCAAGAAATGGGGTTTGAGATCTGAGCCCCAATATTGGTCTACATTTGAGCCATACATGGTAAAACAATTTGGCAAAGATAGCATGGATCAATCTGTGGCATAGTTCATTTTGCTCTCAATTTGAACAATCTTCTAGACCAGTTCATTTCTCAAAATATTTTTTGGGAATTGTCTTCAGTTCAGTTCAGAGGGTGCTCTCATCTCTGAGTCAAGGTTGTTGTTTCTAAGCCCACTTCAGAATTTGAGCATTCACTGTGTGGCAAGGTGCTTCTTAGCATCAAATTGGTGTCACATTGTCAGCAATGCTGTACCCCTCTACTCTCCCAGTTTCCCTGTGTGTTCATGGTATGTGCATGCATTCATTATCAGATTTTCCCATGGAGGAACTTCCCTCTGCTGCTTATACACTCTCCCCATGATCTTGTGCGTTTCCTGTGGATGCTGCAGTTTCCTCGCACGTTCCAAAGACTAATGGGGTGATAGGTTAGTTGGTCACATGGCGGTAATAGGGTGGCATGGGCTTGATGTGCTGGACGCAGTGTGTATCTGTAAATAAAAATAATAAATAAATAGAGCAAGAGTTTCATCCTAGCATGAAAAGTGCAGATACAGCTGCAGGTATTTTTTCATAAATGATTTTTTAATATCTTTTTTTCCTTTTTTCTCCAGACTTCAAATGTTTTGTAGAGAAGATAAGCTGACTCAACAATGGGTGTAAAGGGACTCCAGCAGTTTGTAGATCACATCTGCCCAGCTGTGAGAGTATGGGTAGACCTGAAGGAGATGGCAGAGCAGTACAGGCACTCCCATCCTGGACGTTCTCCTGTCGTGATGGTGGACACCATGGCATGTCTGCGATATTGGTACACGTCGGAGGCTTGGGTACACGGTGGTCAATGGCGTGAGTATTTAGAGAGTCTGAAATCCTTTGTGAGTGCTTTCTCAGCAGCCAGCATAGAGCTGGTGTTTGTCTTTGATGGGGTAATAGAAGAGAAGAAAAGGGATGAATGGATCAAACGACGTCTGAGGAATAACCAAGAGATTGCAACCATCTTTCAGTACATAAAAGCAACTGCCTGCCAACCAGGAAGAGATATGTTCTTCATTCCATCTGGGCTGGCCACCTTCACTCGCTTTGCCTTAAAATCATTGGGCTTAAACGTCATAAATTCCCTGAAAGAGGCCGATTATGAGATAGCTAGCTACGCAAGGCTAAATGACGGTATGGCAATTCTGAGTCAGGACACAGATTTCCTCATTTATGACACTGTGCCATACCTCTCTATATATAATCTGTCCCTGGATAAGCTAACTACTGTCATGTACTCTCGTGAAAACCTCTGTCACGCTCTCAGGCTGCAGATGATGGACTTACCACTCTTGGCCTGTCTTCTTGGTAACGACATTGTGCCTGAAAACGTGGTGGGGAGACTGAAGAGCCAGTGCCTGGCTGAATACTCGCTAGGTGGCCCAAATGCAAGGCAGAGAAAGGAGATGGTGGCAGCAGTGGCATGTTACATCTCCAGTGTGGACCATTCGCATAGGGGCTTGAAAGAGGTGGAAAGAAACCTGCAACACCACTCAGGCGAAAGCTTGCTAGAAAAGGGAGTGGAAAGTTACTTACTGCCTGGGCAGCGCTCACCATGGCTCCCCCTCAACAAAATACCTCCTGCGACTCCCCAGTGTGAGATGCCCATATACTCAGACCTTAAGATTTTACAGGTGAGTAATTGATTCAAGATCTAAATTTTAGTTTTCTAAGCAATATATGTTTGATGGAAAGAATTAATGGAATCTATGTACGAATCGGAGCATACAAAGGTTATGGGGAGAGGACAGGAGAACGGAGAGTGATAGTAAATCAGTGATGATGGAATGGCAGAGCAGTCTGAATGGCCTAATTCTGCTCCTGTGTCTTGTGGTCTTATCAAAGGTAATAGGGAGCCAATTACATTATTTAAAAAATAGCATAATAATAAGCAACACACACAAAATGCTGGAGGAACTCAGCAGGCAGGCAGTATCTGTGGAAGTCGACGTTTCAGAGCAGACACCCGTCATCAGGGTCTCAACCCAAAGGCAAATAATAAGCAAACCATTCTTGTGATATTGTTGAGGAACTGCAGAAAGTCTGTGAGTTGAGGAATTTATCTAAGTGTCTTGGTTTATAAAGCTTAATTGGAAACTTTGTTACAAAAATGTGTCAACCAAATTGGACAGCTGTTGTAACTAATTGAGAATTTACATTATAAACAAGTCGCTATTTAACACAATGGGCTTGGTATCCACCCTATTGCATTTATGTATGTCCTTTTATGACCTTAGCATATTCCAAACTGAAGGAAAGTACTTTTGAGATATTATCACTTTATTTTGTAAGAAAGAACACAGCTGCTAATTTGCATGCAGAAGCTGGCACTAATAATATAGTTATGATATTTTAGTAATACTGTTTGAGGGGTAAACATTTCACCCAGGGAGTTCCCTCAGCTCTTTTTTAATACTCAGGCCTTGTGATCTTTCACATAAGCCTGAAGGGGCAGCCAGGGCCCCAGATTAATATTGCATCGAAAAGACGGTATTCTGACAGTGTAGAGCTTATTCCACAATCAATGTAACCCTTCCAACACAATCCATAATCTTCCATTTTTATTACATCCATGTGTCTATCTAAGAGTATTTTAACTGTTCGCATTGTACACCTCAGACGTTTTCAGACTGATGCAGTCTTTCATTGATTCTGTTATGGATTTACT
This sequence comes from Mobula hypostoma, assembly GCF_963921235.1. Taxonomy (NCBI): domain Eukaryota; kingdom Metazoa; phylum Chordata; class Chondrichthyes; order Myliobatiformes; family Myliobatidae; genus Mobula; species Mobula hypostoma. Next base: position 112,238,472 of record NC_086104.1, read on the forward strand.
GAGTATGCCCGCATGAAAATGAATCTCAGGGTTGTATATGGTGACGTATGTGTACTTTGATAATAAATTTACTTTGAACTTTATTATATCTGCCTCTACCACCATCCGCGGAAGTGCATGACCATTCCTTGTATAAAAAAAACCTATTTCTGATGTTTCACCTAAACTTTCCTTCACTAATCTTAAACGGATGTCCTCTGGTGTTGACCATTGCTACCCTGGGTAAAAGGCTCTGGCTGTCCACTCTATCTATATTTCATACTTTATACATCTTTATCAAGTAGTCTCTCATTCTCCTTCGCTCCAAAGAAGATGGTCCTAACTCGCTCATTCTTTCCTCATAAGATATGTTCTCTAATCCAAGCAGCAATCTGGTAAATCTTCTCTGCACCCTCTCTAAAGCTTTCACATCCTTCCCTATAATGAGGTGACCAGAACTGAACACAATGATCTAAGTGTTGTCTAACCAGAGCTTTATAGAGTCACAACATTACTTCATGGCTCTTGAACTCAATCCCCTGACTAATGAAGACCAAAAAATTATAGGCCTTCTTAACCACCCTACCAATTTGTGTAGCAACTTTGGATGGACTCTAAAACCCCTCTGTTTCTCCACCCTCATAGGAATCCTGCCATTACTCTTGTACTCCACCGTCAAGTTTAATCTTCCAAAGTGTACACCTCACTCTGTGTTGTTTTGTAACTACAACAATCTTTTACACTATGCACAACACCACTAATCTTTGTGTCATCTACAGACTTATGCCCCTCCTCTTCCTCATCCAAGTCATTCATAAAAATCACAGAGCATAGAGATCCCAGAACAGACCATAAGACATGAGACAGAGGAGCAGAATTAGGCCATTCAGCCCATCAAGTCTGCTCCGCCATTCCATCATGCCTGATCCCAGATCCCACTCAACCCCATACACCTGCCTTCTCGCCATATCCTTTGATGTCTTGACCGATCAGGAAACAATCAACTTCCGTCTTAAATATACCCATGGACTTGGCCTCCACTGCAGTCTGTGGCAGAGCATTCCACAGATTTACTACTCCTGGCTAAAAAAATTCCTTCTTGCTTCTATTCTAAAAGGTCACCCCTCAATTTTGAGACAGTACCCTCTAGTTCTGGATACCCCCACCATAAGAAACATTCTCTCCACATCTACCTTATCTATTCCTTTCAATATTCAGTAAGTTTCAATGAGATCCCCCCCACATTCTTCTTCCAGTGAGTACAGTATGTTCCTTGTGGAACACAACAAGTCATGGACTTTGGGCACTATATGCCTCATCCCCTACTACCCTCTGCCTTTTTTGGGCAAGCAAATTCCAAAGCCATACAGCCATGTTTCCCTGTATGCCGTGCCTCCTGTCTTTCAGAATGAGTCTACCATGGGGAATCTTGTCAAGCAGCTAATGGAAACTCATATTCACCACATTCACAGCTCCACCTTCAGCAATCTGATTTGTGTCCTCATCAAAAAATTCATTCAGACTAATTGAGATACAACCTGCCTCTTACAAAGCCAGGCTGATTATCCCTAATCAGACTAATGCTTGTAAATCCTTTATATTAGTTTGCCCACCACTGATTTATAATTCCCAGGATTATCCATACTAACTTTCTTGAACAATGATATAGCATTTCCCATCCTTGAACCTTTTGGCACAATCCCTGTGAGTTGGCTGAGGTGACATACTGCATCTGGTGCTCCCGATGTGGCCTTCTATATATTGGCAAGACCCGACGCAGACTGGGAGATCGTTTTGCTGAACACCTACGCTCTGTCTGCCAGAGAAAGCAGGATCTCCCAGTGGCCACACATTTTAATTTCACATCCCATTCCCATTCTGACATGTCTATCCATGGCCTCCTCTACTGTAAAGATGAAGCCACACTCAGGTTGGAGGAACAACACCTCATATTCTGTCTGGGTAGCCTCCAACCTGATGGCATGAACATTGACTTCTCTAACTTCTGCTAATGCCCCACTTCCCCCTCGTACCCCATCCGTTATTTATATACACACATCCTTTCTCTCACTCTCCTTTTTCTCCCTCTGTCCCTCTGACTATACCCCTTGCCCATCCTCTGGGTTCCCCCCCGCCTTTTCCTTCTCCCTGGGCCTTCTGTCCCATGATCCTCTCATATTCCTTTTGCCAATCACCTGTCCAGCTCTTGGCTCCATCCCTCCCCCTCCTGTCTTCTCTTATCATTTTGGATCTCCCCCTCCCCCTCCCACTTTCAAATCTCTTACTAGCTCTTCCTTCAGTTAGTCCTGACGAAGGGTCTCCGTCTGAAGCGTCAACTGTGCCTCTTCCTGGGGATGCTGCCTGGCCTGCTGCGTTCACCAGCAATTTTGATGTGTGTTGCTTCAGTGGTAACTAGTCCAGTCCCTGGGGGCTCTGTTGGTGCAGTCTTTCATTGATTCTGTTATGGTTATTATTCTTCAATTTATTGAATATGCCCACAAGAAAATGAATTTCAGGGTTGTATATAGTGACATATATGTACTTTGATAATAGATTAACTTTGAACTTTAATGTTTTTCGAAAATTACAACTCTGTCGCCTCCTTAACTTTGATGTGTTCCAGCACATTGGCACATTCTACACTGATCTCACATTCATCAAGGTCCCTCTTAATGGTGGATACCGAAGCAAAGTTTTCATTAAGGGTCTTCTTTATCTTCTCCAACTTCAGACACGATTCACTCTTTATCCATGAACCCTTACTCTATTCATCTATTGGTGGAGGGGCCGGTAGTGCTGAGGAAACAGAGAGTCTGCAGAGAGACTTGGATAGATTGGAAGAATGGACAAAGAAGTGGCAAATGAAATACAGTGTTGGAAAGTGTATGGTTATGCACTTTGGCAGAAGAAATAAACAGGCAGACTATTATTTAAATGGGGAGAGAATTCAAAGTTCTGAGATGCAATGGGACTTGGTAGTCCTTGTGCAGGATACCCTTAAGGTTAACCTCCAGGTTGAGACAGTGGTGAAGAAGGCGAATGCAATGTTGGCATTCATTTCTAGAGGAATAGAGTGTAGGAGCAGGGATGTGATGTTGAGGCTCTATAAGGCACTGGTGAGACCTCACTTGGAGTACTGTGGGCAGTTTTGGTCTCCTTATTTAAGAAAGGATGTGCTGACGTTGGAAAGGGTACAGAGGAGATTCACTAGAATGATTCTGGGAATGAGACGGTTAACATATGAGGAACGTTTGTCCACTCTTGGACTGTATTCCTTGGAGTTTAGAAGAGTGATGGGGGACGTCACAGTACTAGTCCTGACGAAGAGTCTCGGCCCGAAATGTCAACTGTACCTCTTCCTAGAGATGCTGCCTGGCCTACTGCGTTCACCAGCAACTTTGATGTGTGTTGCTTGAATTTCCAGCGTCTGCAGAATTCCTCGTGTTTAAGTGGAAAGATAAAGGGGTGGGGGAGGGGAAGCAGGGAGGTGTTAGGCAGGAAAGGTGAAGAAAGAATAGGGGAAAACAATGGGTAGTAGAAGGAGGCGGAAACATAAGGGAGATGATAGGTAGCTGGGAGGGGGGCAGAGTGACATAGGGATAGAGGAAGGGAGGGGGAGGGAATTACTGGAAGTTGGAGAATTCTATGTTCATACCAAGGGGCTGGAGACTACCTAGATGGTATATGAGGTGTTGCTCCTCCAACCTGAGTTTAGCCTCATCATGGCAGTAGAGGAGGCCATGTATGGACATATCTGAATGGGAGTGGGAAGCAGGGTTGAAGTGGGTGGCTACTGGGAGATCCTGTCTGTTGTGACGGACGGAGCGGAGGTGCTCGACGAAGCGGTCCCCCGAAGCGGTGAGGCGTGGAGAGGGAAAGATGTTCTTAGTGGTGGGGTCCTGTTGAAGGTGGCGGAAGTTGCGGAGGATAATGTGCTGGATCCGGAGGCTGGTGGGGTGGTAGGTGAGGACAAGGGGAACTCTGTCCCTGTTGGTTGTTCCCTCTTCACCCTCTCTGCTTTCCGCAGGGATCGGTCCCTCCGTGACTCCCTGGTCCACACGTCCCTCCCCACGGATCTCCCACCTGGCACTGACCCCTGTAAGTGCAAGTGCTACACCTGTCCCTACACTTCCCCTCTTGCCACCATTCACTTGTGAGTCTGTTGGGGTCATCTATTGCATCCGGTGCTCCCAGTGTGGCCTCCTCTACATCGGTGAAACCTGACGCAGATTGGTGGACCGCTTCGTCGAGCACCTCCGCTCCGTCCGCCACAACAGACAGGATCTCCCAGTAACCACTCACTTCAACTCTGCTTCCCACTCCCATTCAGGTATGTCCATACATGGCCTCCTCTACTGCCATGATGAGGCTAAACTCAGATTGGAGGAGCAACACCTCATATACCGTCTAGGTAGTCTCCAGCCCCTTGGTGTGAACATAGAATTCTCCAACTTCCGGTAATTCCCTCGCCCTCCCTTCCTCTATCCCTATGTCACTCTGCCCCCTCCCCCAGCTGCCTATCATCTCCCTCATGTTTCCGCCTCCTTCTACTACCCATTGTGTTTTCCCCTATTCCTTCTTCACCTTTCCTGCCTATCACTTCCCTGCTCCCCCTCCCCCACCCCTTTATCTTTCCCCTTACTGGTTTTTCACCTGGAATCTACCAGCCTTCTCCTTCCCACCCTCCCCCCACCTTCCTTAGAGGGCCTCTGTCCCTTCCCTCTACAGTCCTGACGAAGGGTTCCGACCCGAAACGTTGACCGATCTTTTCCACGGATGCTGCCCGACCTGCTGAGTTCCTCCAGCGTGTTGTGAGTGTTGCTTTGACTCCAGCATCTGCAGAGTATTTTGTGTTTACAAATCTGTTCACAATTCTCTAAGTGGGGGGCTGACCAAAGCCTTATAAAACCTCAACATTACATTCTTGTTTTTGTAATCTCATCATTTCGAAATGAATACCAGCATTGCATTCCATACTACCGACTTAATTTGTAAGTTAGCATCTTGGGAACCCTGCATTGGACCCCCAAGTCCCTTTGCACCTCTGCATGTGCAGGTGCAATGAAAAACTTACTTGCAGCAGCATCACAGGCACAGAGCATCAAATAGCAGCATTCACACAAAACGCATTAAGCATTCATTAGACACAACTTTTTCAAGAAAAATCAAAAAAAGTCCATTTCCGTGCAGAGCAATTAAAATGTTCATAATGTTGCTAAGCTGTTGTGATGAGAGTTTCGCCAACTGGTTCAAGGACAAAATGGTTGAAGGGAAGTAGCTGTTCTTGAACCTGCTGGTGTGTTCTGTACCTCCTTCCTGATGGTAGCTGCAAGAAGATGTTTCCTTCTTGAGGCCACATCCTTGATAAAGAGGGCCTGCTAAAAGGGCTGGTTATGTTTAGAACATAGAAGAGTAGGCCCTTCTTTCTTACTTACTGTCTCTTATGCCGCTGATGTTTGAGACAGCAATGAGGGTCCTCCATTTCTGTTGCACACAGATAAGGAAGAATTATTCATTGTTGTTTCCATAACAATTTTGTTTAACCAGTCAGGGATGTTAGCCCTGAACTGAACTCCTGAACCTGGAGGACTGGTGGACCACTCTTAGTCTGGCCTCTACCCTTTTACCTGTTTGGCATGGGTAACCCTACCAAGAGCCTACGCATAAAGCCCTGACTCCAACCAACATAGCGCTCTGGGTCATTGAGGCATGCAAGCCCTCTAAGCCCTATGACAAGGTTGTGGTCCTCTTGGAGAAACAGTCCTTTCAGCCCACAATATTATGCCAAACTGTTTAAGATAATGAAGTCTAATTATGCTAATCCATTCTGACTGCATGTGGTCCACATTCTTCCATTCTCTGCATATTCACGTGCCTTTCTAACAGCCTCTTAAACACCTCTACCAAATCTGCCCTAGTAGATTTGCCTAGCACTGTCCCTAGCAGTGCATTGCAGCCACTGACCACTTTCTATGTTTAAAAAAATATCCTTCAAATCTCTTGAAACAGACTTGGCCCCTCTCACGTTAAATGCATGCCTTCTGATATTTAGATATTTTGACCCTGGGGAGAAAGATATCAATAGGTTTCAAAGGTACATTCAATGTTAGAGAAATGTATACAATATACATCCTGAAATTCTTTTTCTTTGCAAACGTCCAGGAAAACAGAGGAGTGCCCCAAAGAATGAATGACAGTTAAATATTAGCGCCCCAAAGCCCCCCCCAGCTCCCCCCTCCCAAGCATAAGCAGCAGCAAAGTGATGACTGCCCCTCCCCCACCAGCAAAAAAGCATCAGCGACCCCACCAAGCACTCAAGGATGCAGCAAAGCATCAATAAAGACACAGACTTGCAGTACAGGTGTCCCCAGCTTTTTGAACGTTCAATTTACAAAACCTCGCTGTTACGAAAGACCTACATTAGTTACCTGTTTTCGCTAACAGAAGGTGTTTTCATTGTTACGAGAAAAAGCAGTGCACGCTCCGAGCAGCCAAGCTCCTCCCCCGGAACTGCATTCTATCTGGCATTGCTTAAACACGTGCCTATGAGCAACCGTTAGCAAGATGAGTTCTAAGGTAATGGAAAAGCCTAAAAGAGCTCGTAAGGGTGTTACACTTAGCGTAAAACTAGACATAATTAAGCGTTTCGATCGTGGTGAGCGAAGTATGGACAAAGTGAGTTTGGCTTGTGGAAGTTGACGAAGATGATGCTGAAGAGGTTTTGGCATCCCAAGACCAACACTGATAGATGAAGAGCTGATGCAATTGGAAGAGGAAAGGATAACAATCGAAACCGAATGCAGTAGTGAACAGATTGAAAGTGAAGTCGTCCAGGAACTGAACATGAAGCAACTGCGTGAGATTTTAGCTGCAATGGTTGCAGAAAAGTACAGCTTTAATTTTGAAAGGGTACATCGGTTTAGGGCATATTTGCAAGATGGTTTGAGTGCTTACAAAGAACTGTATGATAGAAAAATGCGCAAGGCTAAGCAGTCAAGCATACTGTCGTTTTTCAGCCTTCCACATCAGCCACAGCAGACGACGAACCTCAACCTTCGACATTGAGGCAGGCAGACATAGAAGAAGATGACCTGCCTGCCCTGACGGAAACAGACGACGATGAGATGACACCCCAGTGTCCCACCACCCCAACCCCCGGGCAGCGGACTGATACATTGCTGCGGAGAATGCAGTGGTAGCTGGGACGCACCCAGCACATCTTTAGGAAAAAAGCCAAAATAAATACGCTAATTAATTAGGTGCCACCCAGCACATAAATGTCGGCCCAGATCAAAGGCAATTGCCGATTGCCTCTGATCTGGGCCAACATTTACGTGCCGGGCGGCACCTAGTTAATTAGCTTGTTTATTTCGTTTATTTTTCTTAAAGATGTGCTGGGTGTGTCCCAGCTACCGTTGCATGCTTCGTGGATCAGTATCGGTTCACTGCCCGGAGGTTGGGGACCACTGCACCACCCTGACTTCCAACAACTCAGCCTAACATACCATCATCGGTCGTACCATCATCGCTGTCTTCTCGATTCTGGTAAGTGATACTACACTGTACATACATTATTTCTACTTTATATAGGCTGTGTATTTTTATGCGTTATTTGGTATGATTCGGCAGCTTCATAGCTTAAAGGTTACTGGAGAGAGTGTTTCTGCCGACAGCACTTGCGCCGTGTTTCTGCTGACAGCGCTTGCGTGAGATTTTCGCTATGGAGAACAGTGCGGCAATGATTGTAGAAAAGTATTTCTGCTTTATGTAGGCTGTGTATTTATCATATCATTCCTGCTTTTACTATATGTTACTGTTATTTTAGGTTTTATGTGTTATTTGGCATGAGTTGGTATGTTATTTTTGGGTCTGCGAATGCTCACAAATTTTTCCCATATACATAAATGGTAATTGCTTCTTCACTTTATGACATTTTTCGGCTTATGAACCGTTTCATAGGAACGCTGTAGCTTCGGATGGCGGGGGAAACCCCAAAGACTTTTCATTCACCTGGTATTCGACATACCACAGGCTCCCTCTCTCCCCAATAAGGGAAAAAGAGGTGTCCCTGTTTCACAGCGAGAGGGGAGACATAACAAAGCAACTCGCCGATTTATGGTTTTAAAGATCTGTTGCGTCACTTTTTACGAGCTTTCTGCCCAACCATCTCAGGACTCTGGGCACACAGAAAGCAGCCAGCTCACTGCTTTTGATCCTCCATGTACTCCCACAACACATCAGGTAGCAGCACCAGCCTTGAATCCGCCTGCCTCCAGAGCCATGAAAATCTGGCAGCCTGAAGGCGCGCTAGTCTTTCAGGTCGCGTCCTTGGCATATTGAAAAGTGGTCGGTTGTGAGGCCATGAGAGCGGGTCCCATTCCCGCAAAGAACCGAAGTCAACGTGTAGCTCCAGGTCAGGGTCTTCAAAAGAACCCTAAAAAGGAAAAAGAAGAGATAATAAAGGTAGAAATAGAGTTGTACTCTATCTGTGCCTCTCACAATTTTATAACCATCTGCCTTTGCTGCTCCAGAAAAAACAGCCTCAGTTAGACCAACCTCTCCTTTGGTACCTGGACTCTGTTCCGGGTAACATCCTGGTAAACCGCTTATGCGCCCATCACGGAGCAAAGCATCCATGTCCAAAGTCTAGTGACAAAGCCACCATATCATACTTAAAATGGAGCAATCAGAATTGAATACAATACAGTAAGTTCCTGGGTTAAGAATGTCTGACTTACAGACAACTCATACTTACAAACGGACTGCCATAAAGCCTATTATATTAAAAATTTCTCTTATTTATCCTTGTAACCATGCCTCCAAAGCAAAAAATCCGATGCAAGTGCTGGTGATGCATCAAAGAAAAGGAAAATGATCACAATTGAAAATGAAGTGGAAATAATAAAACGATCGGAAAGAGCTGAAACGCCATCAGTCATTGGAAAAGCATTAGGCTACAGTTGGTCAACGATCGGAACAATTTTAAAGGATAAAGTGAGAATAATGGAGCATGTGAAAGCCCCTGCCCCAATGAAAGCTACAATTATTACTAAGCAACGCAGTGGTTTAAGTATTGAAATGGAAAGGCTATTGATAATTTGGTTAGACGATCAAAATCAGCATAATATGCCTATTAGCCTTACTTTAGTGCAAGAAAAGGCTTGAAGCCTTTTCAATGATTTAAAAGCTGCATGTGCAGCAAGTGAAGGTGATTGTGATGAAGAATTTGTTGCAGGTAGGGGTTGGTTCAATCGTTTCAAAGTGAGGGCAAATTTACATAATATTAAAGTGCAAGGTGAAGCAGCGAGTGTCGATGAAAGTGCTGCGAATGATTTTCCTGAAATATTGAAGAAAATTAATGAGGAGGGCGGTTATTGCCAGACCAAATATTTAATGTGGATGAGACTGGCTTATTTAGGAAAAAAATGCCTGAAAGGACTTATATTTCGAAAGAGGAAAAAAGCATTTGACTGACTGATGCTAAATAAGAACCGTATGTACCTGTTCCGACTTACCTACAAATTTGACTTAAAGGCAGACTTAGGAATGGATCTCGTGCGTAACCCGGGAACTACCTGTATTCCAATTATGACTGAATCAGCTGCAACATAACTTCCCAATTCTTGAACTCTGTGCCTTGACTAACAAAGGCAAACATGTCATCTGCCGATTTTACCACCTTTTCAAAGTGTACAGCCATTTCCAGGTATAAAGCAAGCAGGTCACCAGGTCTGAATGGATGTCTCCAAGATTACCAGTGGAAGAGGTTTTGAGGGGGCAGAAGGGCTTACCATAGTCCTTGAAATTTACCAAGTGCATGCAATTAAATATCGTATGTGTTCAAAATAAGGGTTTAAGGATGTGCCAAGCTAACTGCAGGTTGGTTATTTTAATCCTAAACTGTAAGAAAATTTTTAGAAACTATAATTATGGGAAATATTGATAGGGATTTGGAGAAGTTTGAATTGATGAAGGAGAATTGACGTGGGGTTGTTATAAGCATTTCATGTTTGAATAACTTGATTGAATTCTCTTAATGAGGTGGATTGGTTTGGTTAACTATTGTCACATTTATCAAGATATAGTGAAAATCCTGTTTTGCATAATGTTTATACAGACCAAATCATTAATAGTGCATTGAGCTAGAATAAGGTTGGAGAATATTGGAGAACAATGAAGAATAAAGAGTAAAAGATACCAAAAAAAGTGAAGAGCAGGTAAACAATAAAGTGCAAGATCATAACAAGGTAGATTGCGAGGCCAGGAGTGCATTGCATTCAGAGTGATTCAGGAATAGCTTCTTCCCCTCTGCTATCCAATTTCTAAATGGACATTGAGTCCATGAACACTACCTCACTTTTTTTATTATTATTTCTGTTTTTGCACTACTATTTTTAATTTAACTATGTAATGCATGCACACACTATGTATTTATTTATTTATTTATATTATCATACAGGTTTCCCCCACGATCCAAAGATAGAGCATTCCTATGAAACGGTTCGTAAGCCGGAATGTCGTAAAGTGAATAAGCAATTACCATTTATTAATATGGGAAAAATTTTTGAGCGTTGCCAGATCCAAAAAATAACCTACCAAATCATGCCAAATAACACATAAAACCTAAAATAACAGTAACATATAGTAAAAGCAGGAATGATATGATAAATACACAGCCTATATAAAGTAGAAATACTTTTCTGCAGCACTGTCTAGCGCAGCGAAAATCTCACGGCAGCACACTTGGCGGAAGCGCTCTCGGCAGAAACACTCTCTCCAGTAACCTTTAAGCTATGAAGCTGCCAAATCATACCAAATAACACATAAAAAATACACAGCCTATATAAAGTAGAAATAGTACAGTGTATGTACAGTGTAGTTTCACTTACCGGAATCAGGAAGACTCCAATAAATCGCAGTTTCGTCGCAGTTAGTGTGGTCACACAGGGGGTCAGTGAGGACATGGTGGAGGATTACAAATACCTGGGGATACGAATTGACAATAAACTGGACTGGTCAAAGAACATTGAGGCTGTCTACAAGAAGGGTCAGAGCCATCTCTATTTCCTGAGGGGACTGAGGGCCTTTAACATCTGCCGGCCAATGCTGAGGATGTTCTACGAGTCTGTGGTGGCCAGTCCTATCATGTTTGCTGTTGTGTGCTGGGGCTGCAGGCTGAGGGTGGCAGACACCAACAGAATCAACAAACTCATTCGTAAGGCCAGTGATGTTGTGGGGATGGAACTGGACTCTCTCACGGTGGTGTCTGAAAAGATGATGCTGGCTAAGTTGCATGCCATCTTGCTCAATGTCTCCCATCCACTACATAATGTACTGGGTGGGCACAGGAGTACATTCAGCCAGAGGCTCATTCCACCGAGATGCGGCACTGAGCGTCATAGGAAGTCATTCCTGCCTGTGGCCATTAAACTTTACAACTTCTCCCTTGGAGGGTCAGACAACCTGAGCCAATAGGCAGGTCCTGGACTTATTTCATAATTTACTGGCATAATTTACATATTACTATTTAACTATTTATGATTCTATTACTATTTATTATTTAAGGAGCAACTGTAATGAAAACCAATTTCCCCTGGGATTAATAAAGTATGACTATGACTAAACACTTGCTTATATGAATAACCACCTTCTGTAATTGTAAACACAAAATAATCTGCAGATGCTGTAAAAGATCAAAGCAACACTTTCAGTATGCTGGATGAACTTAGCAGGTCGGGCAGCATCAGTCAGAAACAATGAGTCGACGTTTCGGGCCGGAACCCTTTGTCAGGACTGAAGAATGAAAGATGGGGAAGGATTTGAAGAATGCTTGTAGCATCAGTTGAAAGACCAGTAATTTGAAAGACAAAGGGGTGGGGGAGGGGAAGCATTGACGTCATAGCCCTGAAAACAATGGGTAGTAGAAGAAGGAGGCGGAACCACGTGGGAGCTGGGGGAGAGGGTAGAGTGAAATAGGGATAGAGGAAGGGAGGGCGAGGGAATTACCAGAAGCTGGAGAATTCTATGTTCATATCAAGGGGCTGGAGACTACCTAGACGGTATATGAGGTGTTGCTCCTCCAACCTGAGTTTAGCCTCATCATGGCAGTAGAGAAGGCCATGTAGGACATATCTGAATGGGAATGGGAAGCAGAGTTGAAGTGGGTGGCTACTGGGAGATCCTGTCTGTTGTGGCGGACGGAGTGGAGGTGCTTCACGAAGCGGTCCCCCAATCTGCGTCGGGTTTCACCGATGTGGAGGAGGCTGCACCGGGAGCACCGGATTCAATAGATGACCCCAACAGACCCACAAGTGAAGTGTTGCCTCACCTGGAGGGACTGTTTGGGGCCCTGAATGATGGCAAGAGAGGAGGTGTAGGGACAGGTGCAGCACTTACGCTTACAGGGATAAGTGCCAGGTGGGAGATCAGTGGGGAGGGACGTGTGGACCAGGGAGTCACAGAGGGACTGATCCCTGTAGAAAGTGGAGAGGGGTGGAGAGGGAAAGATGTGCTTAGTGGTGGGGTCCTGTTGAAGGTGGCAGAAGTTGCGGAGGATAATGTGCTGGATCCGGAGGCTGGTGAGGTGGTAGGTAAGGACAAGGGGAACTCTGTCCCTGTTGTGGTTGGGGGAGGATGAGGTGAGGGCGGAAGTGCGGGAAATGGAGAAGATGTGGGTGAGGGCATCATTGATGACGGTAGAAGGGAGCCACGATCCTTAAAGAAAGATGACATTTGAGATGTCCTGGAACGGAAAGCCTCATCCTCAGAGCAGATACAGCGGAGACCGAGGAACTGGGAATAGGAAATGGCATTTTTGCATGTGGCGGGGTGGGAAGAGGTATAGTCGAGGTAGTTATGAGAGTCAGTGGGCTTGTAGAAGATGTCAGTGGACAGTCTGTCTCCAGAGATGGAGACCGAGACATCGAGAAAGGGGAGAGAAGTGTCCGAGATAGACCAAGTGAATTTGAGGGCTGGGTGGAAGTTTGAAGTAAAGTCGATGAAATTGACGAGCTCAGCATGGGTGCAGGAAGCAGCACCAATGTCGTCGTCAATGTACTGAAGGAAAAGTTGGGGAGCAGTACCAGAATAGGTCTGGAGTACAGACTGTTCTACATAACCAACGAAGAGGCAGGCATAGCTGGGTCCCATGCGAGTTCCCATAGCTATACCCTTAGTCTGAAGAAAGTGGGAAGAGGCAAAAGAGAAGTTATTAAGTGTGAGAACCAGTTCCGCCAACCGGAGGAGGGTAGCGGTGGTGGGGAACTGGTGAGGTCTATTATCCAGTTATCTATTACCTTCTGTAATTATTTTCTTCAGTTCTGCTGGGAAGTTTTCAGCAGCTTCAGTATCAGCCGAAGCACTCTCTCCAGTAAATGTTAAACTATGCAGCTGCCCTCGTCTCAGAAACTGATCAAACCACCCATGACTACCTTTAAATTCCACTTTCGCAACACTTTCATCACCATCGTCCAGTGCTTTCTGTTTCAGCTTATTAAAAAGACTGACTGATTTCTCCTTAAGTATAAGAAAACTTAATGGAACACCACGCTTTGTACACCCATCAATCCACTCAAGCAGTAGACTTTCCATTTTATCCATTATTGGATGCCGACTAAGAGAGACCGCTTTGCTACGAACAGAACCAACAGTAACATCGGCAGCTTTCAAAATTCTTTCTCTCTACGCATAAATAGTGAGAATGGTGGACGCAGGCAATTTCAACGCGCGGACAATGTCCTTACTTCATTCACCACAATCGAAACGCTTATTTATGTCTAGTTTTACGCTAAGTGTAACACGCTTACGAGCTCTTTTAGGCTTTTCCGATACCTTAGAACTCATCTTGTTAATGGATGCACAAAAAGAATCGAGATAAAGCACGGGCTTAAGCAATGGCGGCTAGAATGCAGTTCCGGGGGAGGAGCTTGGCTGTTCGGGCGCTCGCTGCCTTTTCTCGTAACAGTGAAAACACCTGTTAGCGAAAACAGGTAACTAATGTAGGTCTTTCGTAACAGTGAGTGTCGTAAAGCGAACATTTGGAAAATGGGGGCTACCTGTATATTGTATTGTACTGATACCGCTAAGTTAACAAATTTCATGACATATGCTGGTGATGTTAAATCTGATTCTGATTCTGATTTTATCATACAAGAAGCCTGCTGAAGAGTCTGATAACAGTGGGATAGAAGCTGTCCTTGTGTCTGAATTTTGTACCTTCTGCCCAGTTGGAGAGGGGAGAAGAGAGAATGTCTGGGGTGGGTGGGGTTTTTGATTATGCTGGCTGCTTTAATGAGGCAGAAAGAAATATAGACAGAGTCTGTGGGGGGGGGGCGGGTTCCTGTGATGTTGTTGAACAGTGTCCACAGCTCTGCAGTTTCTTGCCATCATTGTAGAGTCGTTGCCAGAGCAGGTGATGGAGATGGTTGATGAATAGAAAGCAGTCAGTCAAAATGTAGTTCATTGTGCAGTGAGACACCTAATTGCAGCAACATCACAGGCATATAGCATCTCTTAAGCAGCATTCATGAACACATTAAACATTAATTATTTACAGTTTTACAGGAAAGAATAGAATTAGAATTATTTAAAATCCATGTTTTATTTTGGTTTAAAAGGTCACCAGCAACTTAACTGAAACTAAAAGACAAAACATTTGAAGTTTGGCATATGATTAAGAGTGTTGCTCCTACTGGGACCTTTGCTTTCTTTGATATTTTTATTGGAATAAGCAGGCTTCTGCAGGCTAAAAATTTCCAAATTTGCAGATGTAAATGTTGGAAATAATCGACAGGGTAGTAATAGATTACAAGAAGGTACATTTAGTTGAATGAATGGGCAGATGAATTATAACGGGGATATACACTCAGTAGCCACTTAATTAGGTACAGAAGTGGAACTTGATGTTGTGGTCTGCTGTTGTAGCCCATCCACTTCAAGACTCAACATGTTGTGCATTCAGAGATCCTCTTTTGCACACCACTGTTGTAACCCATGGTTATTTGAGTTGCTGTCACTTGCTTGTCTGCTTGAAATCCGTCTAACCATTCTCCTCTGACCACTTTCATTAACAAGGCATTTTTGCCCACAGAACTGCCACTTACTGGAAGATTTTTGTTTATCACACCATTCTCTAGACACTGTTGTGTGTGAAAATCCCAGATCAGCAATTTGTGAGATACTCAAACCACCCCCTCTGGCACCAACAATCATTCCACAGTCAAGATCACTTAGACTACATTTTCCCTATTCTGATGTTTAGAGTGAGCACCAATTGAACTGCTGGACCATGTCTGCATACTTTTATTCATTGAATTGCTGGCACATGATTGGATGAATAGATATTTGTGTTAATGAGCAGTTGGACCTAATAAGGTGGCCACTGACTGTATGAAGCAGTATACGTTCTCAAAATATATAAGAGTCAACGTAGGCATAATGACATATTTCTAAAGTGTGTGCAGAAACATGCCTTCTATGGTATTACAATTTTAAAGACTCATTACATTTTTGGGATCCATCAGGAATGAAATATATGTATGTAATTAACAAATTATGATAAAAAATGGTTAATATGAGGATTGCAGGGTAATGTCCTTCATATTAACACATTGAACACACATGTCTATATAATGGGGTAATGTATAAGAAGTGGGGAGTATTTAATGCTCCCACCACATGCAAGAAGATCATTCTGTTCTTGAAATATCCTTCTTCAATTTAATTAGTAGTTTTTTCAAAACCACATGTCCATTTTTAAATTGGTGCCACAACAACCTCTTACTCAATGTCAGCAAGACCAAGGAGGTGATTATTGACTTCAGGAGGAGGAAACCAGAGGTACATGAGCCAGTCCTCATCGGCTGATCATAGGTGGAGAGGGTCAGCAAGTTTGAATTCCTCAGTGTTATCCTTTCAGAGGACCTATTCCAGGCCCAGCACATAAGTACAATTACAAAGAAAGCACGGCAGTGCCTCTGCTTCCTAAGGAGTTTGCAAAAGTTTGACATGATATCTGACAGACTTCTATAGATATGTGGTGGAGAGTAAATTGACTTGTTGCGTCATGGTATGGAAACACCAGTGTCCTTAAATGTTTTAAAAAAATCTTTTAAAAAAATAGTGGATATGACCCAGTCTGTCATGCGTAAAACCCTCGCCACCATTGAGCACTGTCGCGGGAAAACAGCATTCATCATCAGGGATTTTCACCATCCAGGTTATGCTCTCTTTAGGAAGAAGGTACAGGAGCTTCAGAGTTCATACCTCCAGGAACAGTTATTACCTCTCAACCATCAGGCTTATGACCCAAAGGGAATAATTTCACTCAATTTCACTTGCTCCATCATTGAAATGTTCCAACAACCTATGGACTCACTTTCAAGCACTCTTTAGCTCATGTGAATTCTAATACGAATTTTTGGAATCTCAGGGTGATGTATGTGTACTTTGATATACATTTACCTCGAACTTTGAAATTCTGAAATTGCTCCTGAAGTCTTTTTCATTCAGGATCACATCCCAGGAGGCAAAACATTTTTAAGGACTCTTATGTGAAGTGTTAGTAGGAAAGGTTTGATCAGGGAACTCGAGGTAAAGGAGCCATTAGGAGGTAGTGACCATAATATGATAAGTTTTAATCTACAGTTTGAGAGGGAGAAGGGAAGATTGGAAGTGTCAGTATTACAGTTGAACAAAGGGGACTATGGACCCATGAGGGAGGAGCTGGCCAAAGTTGACTGGAAAGATACCCTAGCAGGGATGACAGTGGAACAACAATGGCAGCTATTTCTGGGAATAATACAGAAAGTGCAGGATCAATTCATTCCAAAGAGGAAGAAAGATTCTAAGAGGAGTAAGGGGTGACCGTGGATGACAAGGGAAGTCAAGGACAGTATAAAAATAAAGGAGAGGAAGTATAACATAGCAAGGATGAGTGGGAAGCCAGAGGATTGGGAGACTTTTAAGGAGCAACGGAAGATAACTAAAAAGGCAATACGGGGGGAAAAGATGATGTACGAAGGTAAGCTAGCCAAGAATATAAAGGAGGATAGTAAAAGCTTCTTTAGGTATGTGAAGAGGATAAAATTAGTTAAGACCAAAGTTGGGCCCTTGAAGACAGAAATGGGTGAAATTATTATGGAGAACAAGGAAATGGCAGACGAGCTGAACAGGTACTTTGGAACTGTCTTCACTAGGGAAGACACAAACAATCTCCCAGATGTAATAGTGGCCAGAGGATGTAACTATGAAAATGGATATGGGAGAGCCAGTGGATATGGTGTACCTAGACTTTCAGAAAGCCTTTGATAAGGTCCCATATAGGAGGTTAGTGTGCAAAATTAGAGCAAATGGTATTGGGGGTAGGGTACTGACATGGATAGAAAATTGGTTGGCAGACAGGAAACAAAGAGTAAGGATTAATGGGTCCTTTTCAGAATGGCAGACAGTGAATAGTGGGGTACCGCAAGGCTCGGTGCTGGGATCGCAGCTATTTACAATATACATTAATGATTTGGATGAAGGGATTAAAAATAACATTAGCAAATTTGCAGATGATACAAAGCTGGGTGGCAACGTGAAATGTGAGGAGGATGTTATGAGAATACAGGGTGACTTGGACAGGTTGGGTGAGTGGGCAGATGCATGGCAGATGCAGTTTAATGTGGATAAATGTGAGGTTATCCACTTTGTTGGTAAGAACAGGAAGGCAGATTACTATCTGAATGGTGTCAAGTTAGGAAAAGGGGAAGTACAACAAGATCTAGGTGTCCTTGTTCATCAGTCACTGAAAGTAAGCATGCAGGTACAGCAGGCAGTGAAGAAAGCTAATGGCATGCTGGCCTTCACAACAAGGGGAGTTGAGTATAGGAGCAAAGAGGTCCTTCTGCAGTTGTACAGGGCCCTGGTGAGACCACACCTAGAGTATTGTGTACAGTTTTGATCTCCAAATTTCAGAAAAGACATTCTTGCTATTGAGGGAGTGCAGTGTAGGTTCACGAGGTTAATTCCCAGGATGGCGGGACTGTCATATGTTGAAAGATTGGAGTGACTGGGTTTGTATACACTGGAATTTAGAAGGATGAGAGGGGATCTGATTGAAACATATAAGATTATTAAGGGATTGGACACGCTCGAGGCAGGAAACATGTTCCCGATGTTGGGGGAGTCCAGAACCAGAGGCCACAGTTTAAGAATAAGTGGTAGACAATTTAGAATGGAGTTGAGGAAAAACTTTTTCACACAGAGGGTTGTGGTTCTGTGGAATGCTCTGCTTCAGAAGGCAGTGGAGGCCAATTCTCTGGATTCTTTCAAGAAAGAGATAGAGCTCTTAAAGATAGCGGAGTGAAGGGATGTGGGGAGAAGGCAGGAAAAGGGTACTGATTGTCGATGATCAGCCATGATCACAGTGAATGGCGGTGCTGGCTCGAAGGGCTGAACAGCCTACTCCTGCACCTATTGTCTATTGTCTGTTGAAAGGCTGAAAATAAACAGACCCCCATCCACTGCAATACTAACCACTGGCACTAAATACTCCCAGGTCAGGCATAGCAGAATAAGTTCCCTGAGCACCACCCAACTGCATGGCATAATCGAATTCCCACACCTCTCCGTGTGAGTGTACCAAATTATCAAACTGCACACACTATATGAATAACTCTAACTCACCTAACAGAAGACAGACTTTGAAAAAGCCAGTCTTTAATGACATTCACTGTTAATTACCTCTGTGTATTGGGCTTTAAACTCCGATAGATCTGCCTGAGGTATGGAGCCAAACTGAGCACAATGGTGAATGGGCACCACAGTAGCGTAGTAGTTAATGTGATGGTATTACAGCTCGGGGCAATCAGGAGTTTGGAGTTTAATTCTGCCACTGTCTGTAAGGGGTTTCTGTACTTCCTCCCTGTATAATGTGTGGATTTCCCTGGGTGCTCCGGTTGCCTCCCACAGTCCAAAGGCTTACTGTGTAGGCTAATTTGTCATTGTAAATTGTCCTGTGATTAGGTTAGGGTTAATCAGGGTTATAGAGTTGTAGGGGCGGCTTGGCTCCAAGGGCCTCCTCAGTGCTGGATCACTAATTAAATAAAAGAAATGATTCATTGAAATAGACCATAGACAACACATTTCACTCAGAGGGCAGGAAAGATATTTTGTCAATTGATTTATGTTTTTACATTGCTCAAGTTAGAAGTAAGTTTGTGAATTGAGAAATTATTTTTGTTTCTATCAGTGTTAAACAAATTTGGGATGAAGTTGTGCCATATTGATAATGTGCCTGTTGCTACTCTCTAAGAAATGCAAGATTTCATTGTTATCTCTAATTTGCCTTCTGTTGGTGGATGCAAATTAAGGTGCCAGCTTTGGTTCCTTTGTGCCATGAGTCATAGGTTCATGGAGTTGAGAGTGTAATTATGCTGAAGCTTCATAGAGCAAGACGCACAAAATGCTGGAGGAACTCAGCAGGTCTATCGATGTTTTTGGGCCAAGACCTTTCATCACGACTGGAAAGGAAGGGGGAAGAAACCTGAATTAGAAGGTGGGGATGGGAGGGGAAGAAGTACAAGCTAGAAGATTATAGCTGAAGGAATGTGGGGAAGGGATGATGAAGCCAGAAGCTGGGAGGTGATAGGTAGAAGAGGTAAAGAGCAGGAGAAGAAGCAATCTAATAGGAGAGGAGTGTGGACCATGGGAGAAGGGGAAGGAGGTGGGGCATCAGGGGGAGTTGATCGGCAGATGAGGAAAAGAAAAAAGAAAAGAAGGGAGTCAGAGTGGGGAATGGAAGAAGAGGGAAGGGGGAGTTAGAGAAATCGATGTTCGTGCCACTCAGGTTGGAAGCAGAATATGAGGTATTGCTTCTCCAGCCTGATTCAATACTATATTATGCTAACTTTCTCTCTATAACAATGTTGATGCGTTTCACAACTACAGTCTCTTTGAGATATTAAGCACTTTGAGACATTCAGGGCTTACTGAAAAGTTTTACAAGTCTATTTTCACCATAAATGTTGTAGCAACCATGCAAAAAGATTGGGTTCAAAGCAAAAGAGACTGGAACTACTCAGCTAGTCAGCCAACATCTGTGGAAGTTAATATTTCAGGATGAAATGAAACAAGCTTCAACATTCAGAGGAAGAGAGAAGATATGTGATAGAATGTAAAGCAGGAGAGGTTAAATGGCAAAAGTGAAAAAGGGAGAAAACAGGACAAATAAGGTAACTTAAAGCTGTGAATTGTTACAGTAAAGTAATCTTGTGAAATTCCAGAGAAAATGATTGTGAATGTTTGATAACTAAATGAAAAGGCAGGAACTGTTGATAATCTGAAATTGTTGAATTCAGTGTTGAGTCTAGAAGGCTGCTCTGCCTGATGGTGACTTTGCATAGTCTGGCTTTTCCTGCGCTTGAGAGTTCCCACTATTTGACATTGGCTTTGTGTGAATTGCTGTACAAGACCGTGATGCATTGACATTTGTTGTTTTGCAGCAGCAGTGCAGTGCAATATATAAAATGCACTATAAATTATAATGAGAGGATATATATTAAATATGTAGTGCAAAAAGAGAGAAAAAATAGGTTGTTCATTGCCAATTCTGATGGTAAAGAAGAAGTTGTTCATAAACTTTGAGCATGTCTCTCTTCAGGTTCCTGTACCTCCTCTCCAATGGTAGCACTGAGAAGAGGGCATGTTCTGGGTGATGGGGTCCTTAATGATGGATGTCATCAATTTGAGGCATCACCTTTTGAAGATGTCCTCAATGGTGGGGAGGCCTGTGCTCATGACATATTGACTTTTCCTTCACCATCACTAGTTTCCAGATGTTCCTACATTATAGCATTACAGTGGCTCACCAGACTGAACTTATAAAGAAAGAATATGCTCATTAAAACTATTTTCCTTTTTAATTTTAAAAGTTTGCAAGAGAGAAGCATTTCAAAGCTGAGAGCTCTATGGTTTATAAGATCTTGAGTACTGGAGAGGTTGACTGCAGCAACACACTGGAAGATGAGTTGGATCCAGACCTTCCTGGACAAGCAATTGTTTATCGATCTGCTCGACAGTCTGTTTATGGCATTCTTCTAGCAGCTGAATCAGGTAGGAATATTTTAAATATTTCGATTGTTCAAATGACAGGTGACACAGTTTCAGGTACCAACAACATCTTGCATCATTCCATAGACCTGGAGGAGTTTCATGAGGATGTTGAACTTTCAGGGTAATAATCAAGTGGCACTGCTGCTGTTAGGGCAACTTGGCCATTTAATGGGATTAGTTTTGCCATTCAAATGTCAGGGGAAAATAAGGATAGTTTTATTTCCTTACAATCCCAACATGACAATTAACCTTGATGTGAAAGGACTTGCTCATTCAAGCATAACAACAGGAATTCTGCAGATGCTGGAAATTCAAGCAACACACATCGAAGTTGCTGGTAAACGCAGCAGGCCAGGCAGCATCTATTGGAAGAGTTTCAGTCGACGTTTCAGGCCGAGACCCTTCGTCAGGACTAACTCTTCCTTCAGTTAGTCCTGACGAAGGGTCTCGGCCTGAAACGTCAACTGAAACTCTTCCAATAGATGTTGCCTGGCCTGTTGCGTTTACCAGCAACTTTGATGTGTGTTGTTCATTTAAGCAGACCACTTACAAAATGATTCCTTTATATACAAATCCAAGAATAAACAGTTATGCATTGTAGAAAATCTGTACTATTATCTGTACTACTTGTCTGTTTTCCCAAATTTCATACATCTCATTAGTTTCTTCACTATTCAGCCATGCATATGTGGAACCATAACGCACAACACCAACAGAGTCCTGAGTTTATATATTATCTGTAACATAGAAGAACATCCCATGGTGTTTAGCAAGGTCCATCAGGCTCCTGATCCAGCATGGATAACTTCCCACCTCAGCTCTGAACTGACTCTACAACCTGTAGACATATTTTCAAGAACTCTAAAACTCATGTTCTAAGTATTATTTATTTACTTTTTTATTAGTATTTGAACAATCTGTCTTAATTTGCACACCAGTTGCTTGTCAGTCTTCGTTCGTGTACAGTATGGTTCTTCATAAATTCTATTGTAAGTCTTTATTTTCCTGTAAATAAAGCCAGCTAGGAAATGAATCTCAAGGTAAGAAATACACCCTCTGATAATAAATTTACTTTGACTTTGATCCTAATAAGAAATTAGCACAGAGAAGGAAATATCAGATGACTAAAAACTTCTTTGGATAGTCGGGTTTTAAATAAAGGGAAGTTAGTATTCATGAATTTATAGTCAAGGGCACTAAGTAATGGTGAAGCAAGAGACTACAAATGCTGTCATCTGCAGCAAAAAGTAACCTGCTGGGGGAACTCAGTGGGTTAAGCAGCAACTATGGAAAGTCAATGTTTGGAGTTGAGACCCTTCGTCAGGATTGAGAGTGTAGAGGAGAAATAGCCAGTGTAAAGAGGTGAGAGGGCAGCTTGAGGCAGGGCTGGGCAGGTGATAGGTGGAACCAGGTGAGGTGGGAGATGATGGGCAAGTTGAGGTGGAAACTGAAGGCAATAAATGAGTGTTTTTTAAAAATCTGGAATGTGCAAAATGTCTTAACTGGAGGAGCACAGAGAGCTCAATTTTCTTTTAAAAGATTACAGAGATAGGAGGGTTGAGTCCAGTAAGACATTTTGTAACTAGGAGGGAAAGGTTCTGGCTCAACAATACTGTCATTTTAAGTCAGGTGGAATAATATTAATGGGTAAAAGAGGTGGTGCAAGTTAATCTACAGACAATTTCAATAACTTAAGTTCATAGAAGTAGAAGGTGCAACTCACCAGAGAACGTAAAATATCAAAGCAGTAGTAGCATCATGGTCCCTTGAACCTGTTCCATCCATCCTGAGGATCATTGGTCATCCTGTCTATTTCCTATCTGATCCTTATAATACCTTGATACTCTAAATTATATCCGTCTGAGCTTTGACTGTACTCAATACTAAAGCAACCTCAACCTTGTGGGTTAGTAGAGATTTTAAAGGTTCTATAACCCTCTAAGTAAAGAAATTTCTCCTCAGCCCAGTCCTGAAGAGACACCCATAATCCTCAGACTTCGCTTCTTAATTCAAAGTTCAAAATAAAATTATTCTTCAAGTACATACATATCACCATACACTAACTTATGGCCAAGTGGTTAAGACATTAGACTAGCTACCTGAAGGTCGTGAGTTCGAGCCCCAGCCGAGAGAATGTGTTGTGTCCTTGAGCAAGGCACTTAATCACACATTGCTCTGCGACGACACTGGTGCCAAGCTGTATGGGTCCTAATGCCCTTCCCTTGGATAACATTGGTTTCGTGCAGAGAGGAAATTTGCAGCATGGGCAACTGCTGGTCTTCCATACAACCTTGCCCAGGTCTGTGCCCTGGAGAGTGAAGACTTGCAGATCCATGGTCTCGCAAGTCTAACGGATGCCTTAAACACTAGCTTGAGATTCGTTATCTTGTGGACGTTTACAGTAAATACAACAAAACACAGCAGAATCAATGAAAAACTACACACACAAAGACAATCAATATGCAGAAAAAAGCAAACTGCAATTACAATGAAAAAATTGAGAACATGGTAAATGACCTTGAGAACATGATGAATGAGAATTCTGATCTTTGCACTAAATAGCAGTTGTCTCTTGCATTTATTCTTTCAACCCTTTCAGAATCTAGAAGATCAGCTTTCATTCTAAGCCCCAGTTAGTATAGGCCAAGCTTCCTGTGACACACTTTGTAGAACAGCTTTCTCATCCAGAGTGAGGTGCTGGTCAGGTGAGGAAAAGATAAAGGGTGAGAGGGGAACTAGATTGCAAAATGGAAAAAAAAGATGGGATGGGGGGAGAGAAATTACCAGAAGCTAGAGAAATCAATGATCATGCCATCAGGCTGGAGATCACGATTATGACACAGGACAGAAAACACTTAAAATAATGCAGGCCTATTTTGAACTACCACCAGAGTGGACTAACTGGATAGCACTTTCAAAGAGCTGGCATTGGGAAAATGAACTAAATTGAGGTTGTCTATGCTATATAATTCTATGATGCATAGAATAGGTATTATTAAAATACACTGACTTGAGAATTAGATGCTGTGGATTCATTGTCAGGGAAAGTCAACACAGGCCTGTGAGAATTAGATGAGCTCTTATCATTCTGAAAAGCTCTATGATTTTAATGTTTTGTAAGTTAGCTAAAAGGAGATATCCGGTTCATCTGATAATCCTGTTTGAAATTCCTTATGTCTAGAAGCCCAGCCTAATTCTGTCACATCATGCCGTACTGTAAAGGAATGGTTTGTATATCCAGGTAACCTGCTCCAGCAGCCAGATCTTGTGCCAGCTCTACCACCAGAACTACCAGGTACTTCCAGTCTTTTTTGCCTTTCTGTATTTTGACGTATGTAGCAGGAAAAAAAGTGAAAGGGCTCAATCCATAGCACCTTTCACGTCTCCAGTGTGATATTGTTGCATTGCACGAATAATACAGTACCTTTGAATTGGAATGACTCTTGCAGGAAATCTGGCTCCCAGACTGCACCCAGATAAGAATTTCTAAACACCACTAAGACAGATGATCGGTAAACTTTTTACTTTGACATTTGTAACATCTCCAGCACTCCTGGATGTTTGTATCTTGGGAATACAGGATACTAACATCAACTGTAGAAACTGGAGCAGTTCTCAGTGAAAGCAAATAATTTCAGTTTTAATAGGAACACACAAAATGCTGCAGTAAATCAGGAAGTCAGGCAGCATCTATGGAAGGGAATAAATGGTCAATGTTTTGGGCTGAGGCCCTTCACTAGATATTGAAACGTTGTTATTCCAGTTTTAATAACTCCAATAATAAATCAATCCTTTGTTTACAGGAGGAATTCCAGATTTACAAACCTTGTGGCTAACAGAGGGATCAGTGGTTGAGGAATTGCGCTATCGCACATTTCTCGCGTGCTTTGGCATACAGGATTTTATTGAGGAATTTCAGCATCTGGAAGATCCCACAATTACTGCGGTTTGCTGCCTACTCACCTATATCACACTGCAAGTGAGGAGAAGCAATGCTTGTTTCAGTCATGGTAATAATGCCATCAAAACCACCAGGTTTTCATGGCATCATTATGACAATATGTTTGCCACCAATAATGAGGGAGTTTCTCTTGTTCATTCACTGAAAGTATTATTAGTCGCCACTTACTGGTTAATGCAAGTATCTAATCAGCCATCATGGGGCGGCAACTCAGTGCATGAAAGCATGCAGCAAGCAGTTCAGTTGTTCAGACCAAACATCAGAATAAGGAAACAATGTGATCTAAATGACTTTGATCATGGAATGATTGCTAGTGCCAGACAGGGTGGTTTTTTGAGATTTTCACCCACAACAATCTCTAGATTTATGGAGAATGGTGTGAAAAACAACGGATCTTGCAGTTCTGTGAGTGAAAATGCTTTGCTAATGAGAGAGGTCAGAGGTTGTGCAGATCGTAACTGGATAGTCTAGAGGAAATTACGTGCAGGGCACCCATAGAATGCCCACAGAATGATTTAAAAGTTCAGCATGATCTTATGGTAGGTTGGAAATGGTCTAGTGTGATTCCAGTGTTTTAAATGTATCGCATTGCTTGTTTCAGGTCAGCACATTATCTCTGGAGGACCTGAATGCATATTTGGCCCAAATGCTATGTATTCAAGAGAAGTCAGCTGACCATCTCAGTCAGATACAGGTACGTGATATTGCATGTCCCAGATAATTTTCATTTTACCTTTCCTAGTTTTTAGCACACAAAATTTGTGTTACCATCTACTGAATAAATTGATCTCTGTAATTAATATTCCATTTATAGAAGTAAACTAGGTTTCAAACCAAAACTACAGTTTCACGGAGTGCTTGTTATAAACTTACCTGTACCAGAATTCAGTGGATTAGTTTAACGATTTGAAAACTCCAAGTACATGTTAAACTGTTTAAATTCAATTAGTGCAAGTCTTTTAAATATTTGGTATGAATGATATTGACAGCTGCCGTCCTTCCATTTGCAGGGAATTTCACTACAGACCCATTCCCACCTCATGCAACTGAATCCCAAGTCAATCTAGAACTCAAGGTCATGGGTTAAGGGTGAAAGGTGAAATGTTTAAGGGGAACATGAAGGGGAGCTATTTTACTCAGAGGATGGTGAGAATGTGGAACGAGCTTCTTGCAGAAATGGTGGATGCAGGATTGATTTCCACATTTAAGAGAAATTAGGATAGGCACGTGGATGGGAGGGAAAGGGGGGGGGCTATGGTCTAGGTGAGAGTTGCAGAATACAATGACTTGTAAAAGTATTCAGCCCCAATCCTTTGTTCCTGTAAATGACTATTAGAACCAAGGATATTAATCAGTTTAACTGAGAATTTTTATTTATGAATCACATGCTTCACAGAATCATATTTTACACAGAGAACCCCAAAACACAATAAACTAAAAGTTCAAAATCTGAAATGTCAGCAGTTCAAAAGTAATCATCCCCCTTTGCTCAGTACTTAGTTGAACCACCTCTCACAGATATTACAGGCACTCATCTTTTTGGATGAGTTTCTATTAGCTTTGCACAATGTGATGGAACAAGATTTGCCCATTCCTCCTTGCAAGATTGCTCAAGCTGTGCTGAGTTTGTTGAGGAGCGGCAGTGGACAGCAATCTTGAGGTCTTGCCAGGGTTAAAAAGTGAGGACTGTGACTGGGCCACTCAAGGCCATTAATTTTCTTCATTTGAAGCCACTTACGGTTAGTCTGGCAGTGTGCTTTTCGCCATTGACTTGTTTAAAGACAAATTTCCTCACTAGTTTATGCTTTCTGGCAGAGGCTAGCAGGTTTTATCCAGGATTTCCAATCCCTGCTGCTGAAAAACACCCAGTTAACATGATACTACCTCCACATACTTTAGAGTAGGGATGGTGTTACCTGGCTGATGCGCAGTATTAGATTTACACTAAATGTACGGCTTAGTGATGAGGCCAAAAAGTTCCACCTTAGTCTCATCTGACCCCAAGACCTTCTCCCCATCTTTACAGTATCTTCTAAGTGACACATTGCAAAATTTTCATGGGCAAGGATTTTTTTTTTTAGCCAGGAGTCCTTCATTGCCACTCTTCCATAAGTATCTTTTTTGTGTAAGATTGTGGGTCGCCTGTATTGTAAAGCATTTTACTAACCGCTACACTCTGTGCCACCCATACCATTACCATACTATTCTTCTCTGACAACTGAGTTTAGAAGGGCAAGCTGACAGTTTGGCTGTGGTTTCACAATGGACTACACTGAGCTCTGAGAACTGTTCAGTGCCTTTGAGATGGTCTTGTACCCTTTCCCAGATTTGTGCTTCTGTATTATCATTTCCCTAACTTGTCTTGAATGCTCTTTTGTCTTCATTTTGGTTTGGTCTGTTGAAAATCTACCATACAAGCATACAGACTTGGTTAAGGGGTTAAGTTGTTGTTCAGACCAAACATCAGAATGGGGAAGAAATGTGATTTAAGTGACTTTGAATGTGAAATGATTGTGGTGCCAGACAGGGTGGTTTGAGTGGCTCAGAAGCTGCTGATTCCCTGGGATTTTCGGCTTAGCAGTCTCTGGAGTTAACAGAGAATGGTGCAATAAACAAAAAAAAATCCAGTGGGCAAAAATGCCTTGTTAATGAGAGAAATCAGAGGAGAAAGGCCAGACTGGTTCAAGCTGACAGGAAGGTGACAGTAACTCAAATAACTACATGTTACAACAGTGATGTGCAGAAGAGCATCACCAAGCGCATAACTCAGATGCATTAGCAGCAGTGGAAGGCAGGCAGAGCACTACCAAATGCAGTGAGTTCATTCTCGCGTGGGGGGTTTACTTATTTTTTAAACCATAAAAGATAGGGTCTAGCAGAGTGGCCATTGTCGGAGCAGGGGCTAGAGTCAGAGTGAGAACTTGGAGTCTTGACGAGAGGCTGAGGCCAAAGAAACAGGTAAGAAGGGTAGGATTTTCCTTTTGTTATTGCCAATTTTGGTCTTGGTTGCCCATCGTACAGTGCAGCCAGGATGGCAGATATGTCAGAGGACTGCTCCTCCTGTAGGATGTGGGAATTCATGGAACCTGATGGTTTTCCTGATGACTACACCTGCGGGAAGCGCAGCCAACTCCAGCTCCTGAAAGACCGCATTAAGAGCTGGAGTTGGATAAACTAAGGATCATGTGGGAGACTGGGCAATTGATAGGTACAACTTTTGAGCAGATGGTTATACCCGGAGTGCAGAATTTGGGGAGTAGATGGGTGAACACCGAGAGAGGTAAAGGGAGAAAGAAGTCAGTGCAGGGCCCCCCGTGGCCATTCCCCTCAGCAATAGGTACTGTTGCTTTTGGATACTGATGAGGGGGATGACCTATCTGGGCAAGGCAGCACCAGCCAGACCAATAGCACTGTGGTCGACTCTGAGCCTCACAAGGTTAGGGTGAAGTCAGGCAGAGCAATAGTCATAGGGGACTCAGTAGTTAGGGGGACAGATAGGAGATTCTTCGGCAGCAAAAGAGACGCCAGGATAGTGTGTTGCCTGTCGGGAGCTCGGGTCCAGGATATCTCTGAGCAGTTGCAGAATATTCTTGAAGGAGAGGGTGAGCAGCTGGTGGTCGTGGCACATGTTGGTACCAGTGACAGAGGTAGGAGTGGGGTAGGGGACCTGTGCAGTAAGTTGAGGGAGTTAGGAAGGAGGCTGAAGAGCGGGACCTCCAAGGTGGTCATCTCCAGATTACTCCTGGTGCAAAGGACTACGGAAGGTCAGAGCCAGAAGGTAGCACAGACGAATGAGTGGCTGAGGAGATGGTGCAGGGGGCAGGGTTTTAAGTTCTTTGGAACCTTTTCTGGGGTGGGTTGCACTTGAACTGGAAGGGAACCAATATCTTGGGAAGGAGGTTCGCTAATGCTGTTGGGGAGGGTTTAAACTAGATTTTCAGGGGAGTGGGAACCGAAGTGAAGAGGTAGAAGGTGGGGAGGTTGGGGCACAAGTAGAGACAGCTTATAGGGAGCTTGGGAGGAAGGACAAGCAGATGATAGAGCAAAGAAGGACTCAGCCAGATGGTTTGAGATGTGTCTATTTTAATGCAAGGAGTATCATAAACAAGGCAGATGAACTTGGAGAGTAGATCAATACGTGGAACTACGATGCTGTCATTACAGAGACTTGGATGTCTTGGGCAGGAATGGCTGATGAGTGTGCTGGGCTTCAGATGTTTCAGAAAGGATCAGCAAGGGAGGCAAAAGAGGTGGGGGAGTGTCATTGCTAATCAGGGATAGTATCACGGCTGCAGAAAATGAGGAAGTCATGGAGGGCTTGTCTACTGAGTCAGTGTGGGTGGAAGTCAGAAACAGAAAGGGGCCGATAACTCTACTGGGTGTTTTTTATAGAACCCCCAATAGTAACAGAAACATTGAGGAGCAGATAAGGAGACAGATTCTGAAACGGTTGTCGTGATGGGTGTTGACTTTCCTGGTATTGACTGGCCATCTCCCTAGATCAAAGGGTTTAGATGTGGTGGTGTTTGTTATGTGTGTTCAGGAAGGTTTCCTGATACAATATGTAGATAAGCCAACTAGAGGAGAGGTTGTACTTGATCTGGTATTGGGAAGTGAACCTGGTCAGGTGTCAGATCTCTTGGTAGGAGAGCACTTTAGAGGTAGTGATCACAACTCTACCTCCTTTACCATAGCGCTAGAGAGGGATAGGTGCAGACAGTTTGGGAAAACATTTGATTATGGTAGGGGAAGATATAATGCTGGTAGGCAGAAACTTGGGAGCAGACGTTCTCAGGGAAATGCATGGCAGAAATGTGGCAAATGTTCAAGGAACACTGGCATGGCATTCTGCATGGGTATGTTCCATTGAGGCAGGGAAAGAATGATAGAGTAAAAGAACCATGGTACAAATGATATAAAAATTCTAATTAAGAGGAAAAGAAAAGCTTACGGAAGGTTCATGAAACTAGGTACTGTAAGAGCTCTAGAAAATTACAAGGTTGGCAGGAAGGAGCTTGAGTATGAAATTAGGAGAGCTATATGGGGTCATGAGAAGGCCTTGGTGAGCAGGAATAAGGGAAACCCCAGGGCATTCTACAAGTATGTGAAGAGCAAGAGGATGAGCCATGTGAGAATAGGACCAGTCAGCTGCGATAGTGGAAATGTGTGCATGGAGTTGGAAGAGGTAGCGGAGGCACTTAATGAATACTTTGCTTCAGTGTTCACCAGGAAAAAGGACCTTGACAATTGAGGGGATGACTTACAGCGGACTGAAATGCTTGAGCATAGAGACTTTAAGAAAGAGGATGTGCTGGAGCTTATAGAAAGCTTCAAATTGGATAAGTCTCTGGGACCGGATGAGGTGCACCCCAGGCTACTGTGGGAAGCAAGGGAGCAGATTACTGAGCCTCTGGTGATGATCTTTGAACCATCAATAGGGATGGGAGAGGTTCTGGAGGATTGGATGGTTGCAAATGTTGTTCCCTTGTTCACAAAAGCGAGTAGATAACCCAGGAAATTATAGACCAGTGAGTCTTACTTCAGTGGTGGGCAAGTTGTTGGAGAAGATCCTGAGAGGCAGGATTTATGAGCATTTGGAAAGACACAATCTGAATAGGGATAGTCAGCATGGCTTTGTCAAGGGCAGGTCTTGTCTTATGAGCCTGATTGAATTCTTTGGAGATGTAACAAACCACATTGATGAAGGTAGAGCAGTGGATGTAATGTATATGGATTTCAGTATGGCATTTGATAAAGGTTCCCCATGCAAGGCTCATTCAGAAAGTAAGGAGGCATGGGATCCGAGACCTTGCTTTGTGGATCCAGAAGTGGCTTCCCCACAGAAGGCAAAGAGTGGTTGTAGACGGTTCATATTCTGCATGGAGGTCGGTGACCAGTGGTGTGCCTCAGGGATCTGTTCTGGGACCTCTCCTCTTTGTGATTTTTATAAATGACCTGGATGAGGAAGTAAAAGGGTGGGCTAGTAAGTTTGCTGATGACACAAAAGTTGAGGGTGTTGTGGATAGTCTGGAGGGTTGTCAGAAGTTACAGCAGGATATTGATTGGATGCAGAACTGGGCTGAGAAGTGGCAGATGTTCAACCCAGATAAGTGTGAAGTGGTTCATTTTGGTAGGTCATATTTGAAGACAGAATATAATATTAATGGTAAGACTCTTGGAGGCGTGGAAAAACAGCGAGATCTTGGGGTCCTTGTCCATAGGACACTCAAAGTTGCTGCACAGGTTGACGATGTTGTTAAGAAGGCGTATGATGTGTTGGCCTTCATCAGCCATGGGATTGAGTTCAAGAGCCGTGATGTAATGTTACAGCTATATAAGACCTTGGACCCCACTTTGAGTCCTGTGTTCAGTTCTGGGCACCTCACTACAGGAAGGATGTGGATAGTATAGAAAGAGTGCAGAGGAGATTTACAGGAACGTTGCCTGGATTGGAGAGCATGCCTCATGAGAGTAGGTTGAGTGAACTTGTCCTTTTCTCCATGGAGCGATGGAGGATGAGAGGTGATCTGATAGAGGTGTATAAGATGATGAGAGGCATTGATCATGTGGATAGCCAGAGGCTTTTTCCCAGGGCTTAAAGGCATTAAATTAGATAAGTCACTAGGTCCGGACGAGATATACCCCAGGCTACTGTGGGAAGCAAGGGAGGAGATTGCTGAGCCTCTGGCGATGATCTTTGCATCATCAATGGGGATGGGAGAATTATCAGAGGATTGGAGGGTTGCAAATGGCTAACACGAAGGTGCTTAGAAGTAGGTACAGAGGGGATGTCAGAGGTAGGTTTTTCACACACAGAGTGGTGGGTGCATGGAATGTACTGCTAGTGACTGTGATAGAGGCAGATACAATTGGATCTTTTGAGAGACTCTTAGGTAGATTCATGGAGCTTAGCAAAATAGAGGGCTATGCAGTAGGGAAATTCTGGGCAGTTTCTAGTGTAGGTTATATGGTCAGCACAACAATGTGGGCTGAAAGGCCATGTGCTGTAGATTTCTCTGTTCTATGTTCTAATAAAATGGCTAGTGAGTTTACATGGGACTCAAATCTTCTCCATGGAACCTGACGAACACACTGCACTCCACTCTAATTCTAACCTCACCATCAAGCCCTCAGTTAAGGGGTGGCTGCTGTAGTGTTCTGGCGGACTGACCTCTATCTTACTGAAGCCAGGTGACACCTCTCAGACAGCTCCTCATACTTACCCCTTGAGCAGGACCTACTAAGGAGCACCAGGCCATTGTCTCCCACACTATCACCGACCTTATCGAATCTGAGGATCTCCCATCTGCTACCACCAACCTCATAGTTCCCTTCGCTGTGCCTCTCGTTTTGTACCTCCTACCCAAGATTCAGGTAGACCACAAAGCAAAATTCTGGAGTAACTCAGCAGGCCTGGCAACATCTATGGAAAAGAGTATAGTCGACATTTTGGGCTGAGACCCATCATTAGACGCTTTTCCACAGATGCTGCCTGGCCTGCTGAGTTTCTCCAGCATTTTGTGTGTGTTGCTTCGATTTCCAGCATCTGCAGATTTTCCTCTTGTTTGTCCAGGTAGACTCATTGTTTCTGTTTGTTCCTGCCCCACTGAACTTGTGTCTTCATACCTTGACTCAGGTTAATCTCTCCCCGTTTCGGTCCCTTCTTATTTAGATCCGTGATACTTCATATGCTCTGGATCTTTTAAATGACTTCAAGTTTTCTGTACACCTCCATTCCCCTATGTCCAGTCCAAATACACCTCTGTCTCCCATGTCCATTCCCAATACACCTCTGTCCCCCATGTCCATTCCCTATACACCTCTGTCCCCCATGTCCATTCCCAATACACCTCTGTCTCCCATGTCCATTCCCAATACACCTCTGTCCCCCATGTCCATTCCCTATACACCTCTGTCCCCCATGTCCATTCCCAATACACCTCTGTCCCCCATGTCCATTCCCTATACACCTCTGTCCCCCATGTCCATTCCCAATACACCTCTGTCCCCTATGTCCATTCCCTATACACCTCTGTCCCCCATGTCCATTCCCTATACACCTCCATTCCCCATCAGGAGGGTCCTAAAGCTCTCCGCTTCTGGACACCAGATCCAACTAGTTTCCCTCCACCACCACTCTCCTCCATCGGTGAAACTGGCCCTCAGTAGTTTCTCCTTCCCACTTCCTTCGAACCAAAGGTACAGCCATGGACACTCGCAAGGGTCCCAGCTATGCCTGCCTGTTGTCAGCTACATGGAACAGTCCGTGTCCTTAACCTACACTGGTATCGTTCCTCAACTCCTTCTACGCTATGTTGTTAACTGCATTTGTGCTGCTTCCTGCACCCATGCCGAGCTTGTTAAGCAACTTTGCCTCCAACTTCCACCCTGTTCTCAAATTTACCTGGTCCACTTCCGACACCTCCCTCCCCTTTCGCAGTCTCTCTGTCTCTCTTTCTGGAGACAGTTTATCTACTGATAACTTCTATAAATTAGACAATCTACATTTTATCTACTGATAACTTTTTTACTGATTTTCAGTTAACCTGGACTATACCTCTTCCCACCCTGTTGCTTGTTAAAATTGCATCCCCTGCTCTGCCATCTCTGCCGCATCTGCTCTCAGCATGAGGCTTTTCATTCCAGAACTGATGAAGTGTCCTCCTCCTTCAAAGAAAGGGGCTTTCCTTCTTCCACCATCAACGTTGCTCTCACCCACATCTCTTCCATTTCACACTTGTCTACCCTCACCCCGCCCTCCTGCAGAGACACCAGGGATAGGGTTCCTCTTGACCTCACCTACCATCCCACTAGTCTCTGCGTCCAGCACATAATTCTCCATAACTTCTGCCATCTCCAACAGGATCCCACCACCAAGCACCTCTTTTCCTCCTCCCCCCCCACCCCATAGCCTTCCACAGGGATCACTCCTATGCGACTCCCTTGTCCATTCATCCCTCCCTAATGATCTCCCTTCTGGTTCCTATCTTGAAGTGGAACAAGTGTCACACCTGACCCTACACCTCCTCCTTCACTACCATTCAGGGCTCCAAGTAGTCCTTCCAGGTGAGGCATCACTTTACCTGTGAGACTGTTGGGGCCATATATTGTACCTGATGCTCCCTATGTGGCCTCCTGTATATCAGTGAGACCCGGTATAGATGGGGAGACCACTTCCCTGAGCACCTACCAGTCATTTCAATTCTACTTCCCATTCCC
The DNA here is from genome assembly GCF_963921235.1 of Mobula hypostoma. Taxonomy (NCBI): domain Eukaryota; kingdom Metazoa; phylum Chordata; class Chondrichthyes; order Myliobatiformes; family Myliobatidae; genus Mobula; species Mobula hypostoma. Next base: position 112,272,724 of record NC_086104.1, read on the forward strand.
ATTCTGATATTTCCCATGGCTTTCTCTACTGGCTGTGATGAGGCCACACTCAGGTTGGAGGAGCAACACCTTATATTCTGCCTGGGTAGCCTCCAACCTGATGGCATGAACATCGATTACTTCAACTTCTGTAATGGCCCCTCTCCTTTCCTTCACCATTCCCCATTCCATTTCCCTCTCTCACCTTATCTCCTTATCAGTCCATTGACTCCCTCTGGTGCTCCTCACCTTTCTCTTTCTTCTATGGTGCTCTGTCCTCTCCTATCAGGTTCCTCCTTCTCCAGTCCTTTATCTCTTTCACCATTCAACTTCTCAGTTTTCTTTACCCTGCCCCCTCTCCCATTTTCACCTATCACCTACTACATTGTACTATTTCCTTCTCCTCCCCCGCCCCACCGCCTTCTTACTCTGACTTATCATCTTTTTTTCCAGTCCTGATGAAAGGCCTTGGTCTGAAACATCAACTGTTTGCTCTTCCATCAATGCTGCCTGACCTGCTGAGGTCCTCCAGCATTCTGTGTGTGTTGCTTTGATTTCCAGCATCTGCAGATTCTCTTGTGTTTGAGGATGTTTTTGTCTTTTCTTTAATCACCAATAGAAATACAATTTACAGCATTGTAAGATCACCTTAGCTGTAATTCTAAGGTGGACAATAGTTTGACCTGCATACATCACAAGAAAAAAAATTAAAGGTAAAATGGAAAGTACTTATAATTTATCTTGAGCAACACATCCAAACTGCTGGAAGAACTCGGAGGCCAGACAGCATCTATGGAAATGAATAAACAGTTAACATTTCAGGCCAAGACCCTTCATCAGGACTGGAAAGGAAAGAGAAGACCCCAGAATAAGAAGGTGGGACGGAGGGCAAGGAGGACTAGCTAGAAGGTGACAGGTAGGAGGGAAAGGTAAAGGGCTGAAGAAGATTAAATCTGATAGGAAACAAGCATGAAACATGGAGAAAGGGAAGAAGGAGGGGCACTGGGGAGAGGTGATAGGCAGGTGAGGAGAAGAGATAAAAGACCAGAATGGGGAATAAGAGAAGAGAGGAGGAGAGGGAAAAAGTTACCAGGTTGGAGGCTACCCAGACAGTGTTGCTGCTCCACCCTGAGAGTGGCGTCTTCATGGCAAAAGTGGAGGTTATGGACTAACACGTCGGAACTGTAATCAAGAATAGAAATTAAAATGGTTAGCCACCAGGAAATTTCGCTATTGGCGGATGGAGCGGAGGTGCTTGAAAAAGTGAACGCTCCCCAAAGGTCTCACCAGTGGAGAGGAGGCCACATTGGGAGCACTGAATGCAATAGATGACCCCCAACAGATTCGCAGATGACGTATTGCCTCACCTGGAAGGGCTGTTTAGGCTCGGAATGGAGGTGAGGGAGAAGGTAGATGGACAAGTGTAGCATATCTGTCGCTTGCAGGAATATTTGTTGTTGCCAGTGAGGTTACAGGCTGTTCCAGCAGACCTAACCTGAGGACAGACTTGGGCCAGAGCAGAGCGGGGCAACCAATGAAATTGTTCTTTAAAAGAAATGGCAGGGAGGGGCAGAGAGGTTCCCTCTTGCACCATTAGGCATTGGAGCAGAATTAGGCCATTCAGTTTATTGAGTCTGCTCTGCTATTCTATCATGGCTGATTTATTATCCCTCTCGAACCCATTTTCCAGCCTTTTCCCCATTAGCTTACTAATCAAGAGCCTGTCAACTTTTGTTATAAAAATGCTCAATGACTCAGCCATATGGGGCTCTTCTTGTCTTTCTTCCCGGACCTCCTGTCCCATGATCCTCTCTTATCCCTTTTGCCTATCACCTGTCCAGCTGTTGGCTCCATCCCTCCCCCTCCTGTCTTCTCCTATCATTTTGGATCTCCCCCTCCCCCTCCAACTTTCAAATCCCTTACTCACTCTTCCTTCAGTTAGTCCTGACAAAGGGTCTTGGCCTGAAACGTCGACTGCACCTCTTCCTAGAGATGCTGCCTGGCCTGCTGCGTTCACCAGCAACTTTTATGTGTGGGGCATTAATATTTGGACTCCCCTTATTTGGGATTCACTGGGAATATATATGGTGTAACAAGTAGCACAAGAGTATTGTAGAATGTATGGATGCTTTGCAAATCAGTCATTTGGTTGCAAGCACTCATTCAGCACACTTTCTAAGTGCCTTTGTAGTTAGTCGTGTTTGAGTCAATGAGCCATGCTTCAGCTGTCATTGCTAATCATTAGGTAAAGTACTGTTAGTGGAATTCTGAAAACGCGGGAGCTGCCTCCTGTCGGATTGTTAACCTGTTCCATCCTGGACAATCTAAGATACCAACAGTAACCCAAAATAATTGTGCTGGTTTCAAACCTGATAGGTCATAATCTTCACAAACTTACCCCACCACTGCACCAAATACTTTTAATAAAGCTTGATAAGTCAGGTAGATTCTGTAGTATGTATATTTTGGTACAAAATAATGGAAAGCTCCACTGTTTCCCTCAGTGGAAAAGTCATTGTATGGTTACTTCACATGAATAAGAAATTTTGTTGCACTCTGTTGTAAATGGACAATAAACAGATGAAGAAGAATTTCTTTAGCCAATGGGTGGTGACTCTGTGGAATTCATTGCCATAGACACTGTGGAGGCCAAGTCATTGGGTATATTTAAAGCAAAGGTTGATAGGTTCTTGATTAGTCAGGGCATCAAAGGTTACAGGGAGAAGGCAGGAGAATGAGGTTGAGAAGGATAATAAATCAGGCATGATGGAATGGAGGAGCATACTTAATGAGCTGAATAGCCTAATTCTGCTCCTATGTCTTAAGGTATAAAAACATAGAACATAGAATAGTACAGCATAGTACAGGCCCTTCCGCCCACAATGTTATGCAGACTCTCAAACCCTGCCTCCCATGTAACCCCCCCCACCTTAAATTCCTCCATATACCGGTCTAATAGTCTCTTAAATTTCACTAGTGTATCTGCCTCCACCACTGACTCAGGCAGTGCATTCCATGCACCAACCACTCTTTGAGTAAAAAACCTTCCTCTAATATCCCCCTTGAATCCCTTACCTTAAAGCCATGTTCTCTTGTATTGAGCAGTGGTGCCCTGGGGAAGAGGTGCTGGCTGTCCACTCTATCTATTCCTCTTGATATCTTTATACTTCTATCATGTCTCCTCTCATCCTTCTTCTCTCCAAAGAATAAAGCCCTAGCTCCCTTAATCTCTGATCATAATGCATACTCTCTAAACCAGGCAGCATCCTGGTAAATCTCCTCTGTACCCTTTCCAATGCTTCCAGATCCTTCCTATAGTGAGGCGACCAGAACTGGACACAGTACTCCAAGTGTGGCCTAACCAGACTACACTTCATAATCCGAATTTGCTGGAGGAACTCAAAGTTCAAAGTAAATTTATTATCAAAGTGCATATATGTCACTATATACAACCCTGAGATTCATTTTCTTGCTGGCATATTCAATAAATGCAAAATAGAATAATAACCATAATAGAATCTATGAAAAACCGCACCAACTTGGGTGTTCAACCCAAGTTGAAAAGACAACAAACTGTGCAAATACAAAAAAAAGTAATAATAATAAATAAATAAACAATAAATGTCAAGAACATGAGATTAAGAGTCCTTGGGAGTGAGTCCATAGGTTGTGGGGACATTTCAATGATGGGGCAAGTGAATACTCATATTTCATAGATGCTGCCTGACTGAGTAAGTTGATGTTTCAGGCCGAGATCCTTTACTCCCTTCCATGGATGCTGCCAAACTTTTGCTGAGTTGCTCCAGCATTTTATGGAGGTTACTCAAGATTTGCAGCATCTGCAGAACCTCTTGTATTTATAATCTGACTCTGATTGAAGGATCTCAGGAGGATTTTTCTTTTTAGCAGGAAGGTGTGCCTGGAACTCACTGCTTAGAGGAAACAGAGGCAGAAAAACCTCACTCTATTTGAAAGCACTTAGATGAGCCGACAAGGCTTCTGAACAAGAGTGGAGAAGTGGAATTAGGCAGGATGACACACATACACACACACACGCGTACACGTGCGCATGTGCTGAGGGAGCTCGGTCCGGCAACATCCATGGGAAGGAACAAAGAGTTGATGTTTCAAGCTGAGATTCTTATCAGAACTGTGTAGACACTTGATGCACCAAATGGCCTCCTATGTGGTGGATAAACTTGAATTGTTCTATGATGAGGAAATACAAAGTGGATGCAGCTGCTGGAAGAACATCAATGTTCTGGCTCTATCCAATATTTTACAACATCGAAGAGTACAGCACAGTACAGGCCCTTCAGCCCACAGTGTTGTGCTGACCTTTTAACTTACTCCAAGATCAATCTAACCCTTCCCTCCTGCCTAGCCCTCTATTTTTCTATTACCCATGTGCCTATCTAAGAGTCTCCTAAAAGTCCCAGGCAGTCAGCAGAGAAGAAAAGTTTAACTGAAAGATGTGAACAAGCTGTTTTAAGGTATAACTACAAAAAGTGGTTAATTATTAGGAACTTGCAAGGCACACGCCAGGCTCTTTTGAAGCTTTCAGCAAGGAGTGCGTTTTCTGTTATAAGGCAGCTGAGCTTTGACTTCAGCTTTATTAGCATAGTTTGTTATGGGGCAATCGCTATAGCACACACAACTTAATATGACATGTGGAGTGCCTACCCCCAGAGGATTCTTGTTGTTAGGGTGAGGACAGATGAACAGAGAACACTGTGCATCCATCACACATACCAAATACAGCAGCAAAATAGCAGAATGTAGTATTGAACCTGCCAGTGAAATATGTTATAAGGACCCAACACATAGCCTGCTTGCGTGAGGTTTCAGCCTTATCAAACTGCCATTCCCTGTCTTTCAATCCTAAAGTGGTTGATCTGACTCATTTTAGAATTGGAAATGTAGATTTTACTCCCCCAACCCCCACTCCAATTTAAGCAAAAGCAAAGCCTTTCATTAGTAACATTTGCCCCATGCAATCCTTCATTTGAACTGCGCACATTCCATCGTGCTAGAGTGGGTAATTTATAATGAGGACATCATGCTGTTTGGGGGAAAAGGTTCTCATTAAAATCTGACAGGGGCACGACAGATCTGGGTGCACCAGAGCTTGTTATTGTTAGTACCTGTAAAAAATAACCCCTCCCCCTCCCACCACCAATCATCTTAAAACAGCTAATCTGCAAAGCAGTCTGACACTATTACTCGTTCAGCACCCGCTGAATGTCTGAGGAGTCTTGTGCAGCGTGGTGAGGCTGACAGTCAATCCTGAGACGGTATCAGATTGCTCTTTGGAACTGACCGGTGTCTGTAGCGGCAGGTGCTGTCTGAGGGAGGGCCCAGCCTGCAGCAAACTGGGAGCGGTCCATGCACCTGCCTGTCATCTGCCACCGGTCCTGAGCACCTGTTGGGTCCTGTGGGGGGTGGGGGGTGGTGGTTAGTGGGCTATTGTTGCACGTGGTCTGGAATGCAGCAGCATAAAAATGTTTCACATCTGCCACCAGTTTGCATCTGTTCAGTCATCCTTATGTTGAAGGTTGACCATTGTTTCCAACTAGTACATTTGCTCATAGTGAGCTGGTGTGCTTTGTAGGGTGTAGGAAGAGGGGGCCAATAAGGACTGATACATTACAGCGGTATGTGTGTACATCAGGGAGAGATAAAGGGACTGACAGAGCTGTAGGTGTAGTAAGGAGTCGCAGAGGCACAAACATCCAGAGTAACACACACAAAATGCTGAAGGAATTCAGCAGGTCAGGCAGCATCTATAGAAAGGAAGGGGGAAGAAGCCAGAATAAGTAGGTGGAGTGAGGGAAGGAAAACAAGCTGGCAGGTGGTAGGTGGAGACAGGTTGGGGGAAGGTAGGTGGGTGGGAGAGGACAGGATGAAGTGATAGGTAGAAAGATAAAGAGCTGAAGAAGAAGAAGTACACAGGTGTGACTTCAGCACAGGCATATATGGGGGAGGTGGGTGGTAAGCAGTCATGTAATTATGTGCAGTCATGTAATTGTGTGTGAAGGAACTGAAGTGCTGAGGGAAATGATTAAGTTACAAGCAAACATACAGGTGTGAAGAGAGAGTCATCAGAGGAGGTTCATGGGAATGATCTTGGGAATAAAAGTATGATGAGTGTTTGACTCTGGGGCTGTACTTGCTGGCATTTAGAAAAATGAGGGGCGGGGATCTCATTGAAACCTATTGAAAGAGGTAGAGAATGGATGTGGAGAATATGTTTCCTTTAGTGAGGAAGTCTAGGACCAGAGTGCATGGCCTGAGAATAGAAGGATGTCCCTTTAGAACAGAGATAAGGTGGGTGGTGAATCTGTGGAATTCATTGCCACAGGTGGCTGTGGAAGCTGAGTCACTGGGTATATTTAAAGCAGAGGTTGATAGGTTCTTAATCAGGGCGTCAAAGGTTACGGGAAATAGACAGGAGAATGGGATTGAGAAGGATAATAAAACAGCCTTGATGAAACGATGGAGCAGGCTCAATGGGTTGAGTGGCCGAATTCTGCTCCTATGTCTTATGTGTACAAATGTAGATGCAGACAGGGAGATTCTGGGAATGGAGACTGTGGAAGAGGGAGAAAGATACAGCTGTAGCAACTGAAAGAGTAGTAACTTATGGAGAGAAGAGAAATGAATGTGCTTCCAGAAGAATTAAATTTCAATGCTGTTTCTAAAATGAGTTCAAGATGCATCTAGTGGAAATCTGAAATAAAAATGGGAAATATTAGAAATTCTCAGGTCACTCAGCACTGGTGAAGAGAAACAAAGCTGGGTCAATAGTTTTCTTCATGTCAGAAATCCAACAGGATTTATTTTTTTATTTAGAGATGCAGTGTGGTTCGGGTCCTTCTGGCCCACACTGTCCAATTACTCCCATGTGAGCAATTAACCTACATCTTTAGAGTGTGGGGAAACCTGGAGCACCCAGAGGAAACCCATGTGATCAGGAGGAACATAGAACAGTACGGCACAGGAACAGGCCATTCAGCCCACAGTGTTGTACCAAACCAGTTAAAAAGCAAAACAAAAACTTCCAAAATATTAATTCCTTCTACCTACACAATGTCCATATCCCTCCATCTTCCTTACATTCATGTGCCTATCCAAATATCTTTTAAAAGCCACCAATGTATTTGCCTCTACCACCATATCAGGTAGTGCATTCCAGGCATCCACCACTCGGAATAGAAAAAACTTACCCCTCACATCCCCCTTGAACCTATCCCATTTCACCTTCAATGCATGCCCTCTGGTATTAGGCATTTCAACCCTGGTAAACAGATACTCTCTGTCCACTCTATCTATGCCTCTCATAATTTTGTAAACCTCTATCAGATCTCCCCTCAGCCTCCAGCGCTTCAGAGAAAACAACCCAAGTTTATCTAGCCTTCTGTGATAGCACATGCCCTCTAAACTAGGCAGGATCATGGTAAACCTCCTCTGCACCCTCTTGAAAGCCTCAATAGCCTTCCTATTGTGGGGCAACCAAATGTATGCAATACTCCAGATGTGGCCTCACCGGTTTATAGTTCCCAGGATTTTCCCTTATTCCTTTCTTAAATTGGTTGTTGGCTTCAGAAAGAGTAGCAGACCGCATGACCCTATTTACATTGGTGGTGCGCAAGTGGAACAGGTCAAAAGTTTTAAGTTCCTTGGGGTCAATATCGCAAATGACCTGACTTGGTCCAACCAAGCAAAGTCCACTGCCAAGAAGGCCTACCAGCGCCTTTACTTCCTGAGGAAGCTAAGGAAATTTGGCCTGTTCCCTAAAACCCTCCCTAATTTTTATAGATGTACCGTAGAAAGCATTCTTCTGGGGTGCATCACAACCTGGTATGGAAGTTGCCCTGTCCAAGACCGGAAGAAGCTGCAGAAGATCGTCAACACAGCCCAGCACATCACACAAACCAACCTTGGACTCACTTTACACCACACGCTGCCGGAGCAGTGCTGCCAGGATAATCAAGGACATGACCCACCCAGCCAATACACTTTTCATCCCTCTTCCCTCCGGGAGAAGGCTCAGGAGCTTGAAGACTCGTACGGCCAGATTTGGGAACAGCTTCTTTCCAACTGTGATAAGACTGCTGAACAAATCCTGACCCGGATCTGGGCCATACCCTCCAAGTATCTGGACCTGCCTCTCGTTTTTATTTGCACTACCTTACTTTCCCTTTTCTATTTTCTATTTATGATTTATAATTTAAATTTTTAATATTTACTATCGGTTTGTACTCCAGAGAGCACGAAGAGCAGAATCAAATATCGCTGTGATGATTGTATGCTCTAGTATCAATTGTTTGGCGACAATAAAGTATAAAGTATAAATAGAGGTGTAACATTAGCCACTCACCAGCCCTCTGGGACCTGGCCTGTGGCTAGAGAGGACACAAAGATACTAGTCAAGAGCCCAGAAATCTCGTCTCTTGCCTCCTTCAATAACTTGGGGTAAATCCTATCAGGCCCAGGGAATTTATCCACTTAATTCTCATTAGGAAGTACAATGCTTCTTCCTTCTGGTCCTCCGTATCCTTTTCCATAGTAAATACTGAAACAAAGTAATCATTAAGTACCTCACTCACAATCTCAGCATTCAAACTAATGTTGCCGCCTTTATCCTTGAGTGGTCCCACCCCCTATTTGCTCTTGATGTATGTATGCCTTGGGACTAACCTTAATCCTACTTGCCAGTGACTTTTCATGGCCCCTCCTGGCTTTCCTATTTTCTGTCTTCTTTATAATCCTCATGTGCTTCATTTGATCCTGACTTCTGAAACTTTACATATTTTTCCTTTTTCTTCTTGACAAAATGGAAGGGCAGGTATTCAGATGTCTGGATCATTGGGACCTCTTTTGGAGCAGGTGTGACCTGTACAAAAGGGACGAGTTGCACTTGAATCCAAGGGGGACCAATATCCTGGCAGGGAGGTTTGCTAAGGCTAGTGGGGAGAGTTTAAACAAGAAATGCTGGGGGGTGAGAACCAAACTGAAGAGACAGAGGAAGGGGCGGTTGGCTCACAAATCGAGAAAGCTTGTAGACAGTGTGAGAGGGAGGATAGGCAGGTGATAGAGAAGGGATACACTCAGACTGATGGTTTAAGATGTGTCTATTTTAATGCAAGAAGCATCATGAACAAAGTGGATGAACTTAGAGCATGGCTCAGTACTTGGAGCTATGATGTTGTGGCCATAACAGAGACTTGGATGGCTCAGGGACGGGAATGGCTACTTAGAGTGCCAGAATTTAGATGTTTCAGAAAGAAGGCAAAAGAGGTGGAGGGGTGTCACTGCTGATTGGAGATAGTGTCACGGCTGCACAAAAGGAGGAAGTCATGGAGGGATTGTCTACTGAGTCTCTGTGGGTGGAAGTTAGGAACAGGAAGGGGTCAATAACTCTACTGGGTGTTTTTTATAGACCACCACAGGGACATCGAGGAGCAGATAGGGAGACAGATTCTGGAAAGGTGAAATAATAAAATGGTAGGAGATTTTAATTTCCTCTATTGATTGGCATCTCCCTTGAGCAAAAAGTTTTGATGGGGTGGAGTTTGTTAAGTGTGTTCAGGAAGGTTTCCTAACACAATATGTAGATAAGCCTACAACAGGAGAGGCTGTACTTGATCTGGTATTGGAAAATGAACCTGATCAGGTGTCAGGTCTCTCAGTGGGAGAGCATTTTGGAGATAAAGATCACAATTCTATCTCCTTTACCAGACCATTGGAGAGGAATAGGAACAGACAAGTTAGGAAAGTGTTTAATTGGAGTAAGGGGAAATACGAAGCTATCAGGCAGGAACTTGGAAGCAGATGTTCTCAGGGAAATGTATGGCAGAAATGTGGCAAATGTTCAGGGGATATTTGTGTGGTGTTCTGCATAGGTACGTTCCAATGAAACAGGGAAAGGATGGTCAAGAAGAAAAGAAAACTTACGAATGGTTCAAAAAACTAGGTAATGATAGAGATCTAGATATAAGGCTAGCAGGAAGGAATTTAAGAATGAAATTAGGAGAGCCAGAAGGGGCCATGAGAAGGCCTTGGTGAGCAGGATTAAGGAAAACCCCAAAGCATTCTACAAGTATGTGAAGAGCAAGAGGATAAGACGTGAGAGAATAGGACCATTTGAGTGTGACAGTGGAAAACCGTGTATTGAACTGGAGGAGATAATGGAGGTACTTAATGAATACTTTGCTTGAGCATATACACATTAAGAAAGAGGATGTGCTGGAGCATTTGGAAGGCATCTAGTTGAATAAGTCACGGACTGGATGAGATATACCTCAGGCTACTGTGGGAGGCGAGGGAGGAGATTGCTGAGTCTTTAGCAATAATCTTTGCATCATCAACGGGGACGGGAGAGGTTCAGAAGGATTGGAGGATTGCAGATGTTGTTCCCTTATTCAAGAAATGAAGTAGTGAAAGCCCAAGAAATAATAGACCAGTGAGTCTTACTTCAATGGTTGGTCAGTTGATGGAGAAGATCCTGAGAGGCAGGATTTATGAACATTTGGAGAGGCATGATATGATTAGGAATAGTCAGCATGGCTTTGTGAAAGGCAGGTCGTGCCTTACGAGCCTGATTGAATTTTTTGAGGATGTGACTAAATACAGTGATGAAGATAGAGCAGTAAATGTAGTGGATTTCAGCAAGGCATTTGATAAAAGTACCCCATGAAAAGTTTATTGAGAAAGTAAGCAGGCATAGGATCCAAGGGGACCTTGCTTTGTGAATCCAGAATTGGCTTGCCCACAGAGTGCAAAGAGTGATCGTAGACAGGTCATTTTCTGAATGGTGGTTGGTGACCAGTGATGTGCCTCGGATCTGTTCTGGGACCCCTTCTCTTCGTAATTTTATAAATGACCTGGATGAAAAACTGGATAGATGTGCTAGTAAATTTGCTGATGCCACAAAGGTTGAGGGTGTTGTGGATAGTGTGGAGGGTTGTCAGAAGTTACAGCAGGACATTGATAGGATGCAAAACTGGGCTGAGAAGTGGCATATGGCATTCAACCCAGATAAGTGTGAGGTGGTTCATTTTGGTAGGTCAAATATGATGGCAGAATATAGTATTAATGATAAGACTCTTGGCAGCGTGGAGGATCAGAGGGATCTTGGGGTCAGTGTCCATGGGACACTCAAAGCTGCTGCGCAGGTTGACTGTGTGGTTAAAAAGGCATGCGTTGCATTGGACTTCATCAACCATGGGATTGAGTTCAAGAGCCAAGAGGTAATGATACACCTGTAAAGAACCCTGGTCAGACCCCACTTGGAGTACTGTGCTCAGTTCTGGTCACCTCATTAAAGGAAGGATGTGGAAACTATAGAAAGGGTGCAGAGGAGATTTACAAGGATGTTGCCTGGATTGGAGAGTATGCCTTATGAGAATAGGTTGGGTGAATTTGGCCTTTTCTCCTTGGAGTAACTGAGGGTGAGAGGTGACCTGACAGAGGTGTACAAGATGATGAAAGGCATTGATCGTGGACAATCAGAGGCTTTTTCCCAGAGCTGAAATGGCTAGCATGAGAGGGTGCAGTTTTAAGGTGCTTGTAAGTAGGTACAGAGGAGATGTCAGGGGTAAGTTTTTTGCACAGAGAGTTGTGAGTGTGTGGAATGGGCTGCCGGCCACTATGGTGGAGGCGGAAATGATAGGGTCGTTTAAGAGACTCCTGGATAGGTACATGGAGCTTAGAAAAATAGATGGCTATGGGTAATCCTAGGTAATTTCTAAAATAACTACATGTTTGGCACATCGTTGTGGGCCATAGGGCGTGTATTGTGCTGTAGGTTTTCTATGCGTCTATGCTAAATTCATCGCCTCTCTGGACATCCTAGGTTCTCTTATTTTTCCATCCCTATCCTTCCTTCTAAAAGGAACATGCCTTTCCTCTACTCTGTGCAATAGATCTTTAAATACCCTCCACATGTCTGATGTGTCCTTGCCAGAGAAAAGGTGTTCCCAATTGACACTTGTCAGTTCCCCTATAATTTGCCCTATGCCAATTTGAAACTCTCCCACAAGAACTCTTACCTTTTGCTATACTGAAGGATAAGGAGTTGTGGTCACAGTTCCCTAACTTCATGCACTGAAAGGTCAGTCACCTACCAGGCTCATTACCCAACACCAGGTCTAGTACGGTCCCTCCTCTCATTGGACCATCCACATATCCAGGTATTACTCTTCAGCCTCTTTCCTAACTATATGGGACCTCTTCTCCTTTTCTGCCTATGTCATTGGTGCCAATATGCACAACCTTTGTCCGTTCACCCTCCCCCTTGAGAATATCCTTCAGTCACTCCAATACATCATGAATCCTAGCACCCAGGAAGCTGCACACCATCCTGATGTCTCTTTAGCAGCCACAGAATCTCTTTATTAGATTAGATTAGATTATGAGAACACTCAGTCCTCTTTTTATTGTCATTTAGAAATGCATACCTGCATTAAGAAATTATACAATGTTTCTCCAGAGTGATATCACAGAAAACAGTACAAACCAAAGACTAACACTGACAGAACCACATAATTATAACATACAGTTACAGCAGTGCAAAGCAATACCATAATTTGATGAAGAACAGACCATGGGCACAGCAAAAAAGAAAGTCTCAATGTCCCGAGTCGATCAACTCCCGAATCCCCGATAGCAGGCGGCAAAAGGGAGAAGCTCCCTGCCATAAACCTCCAGGCACCATCAACTTGCCGATGCATTGGAAGCAGCCGACCACAGCCGACACTGAGTCCATCCGTCCGAAAACTTCGAGCTTCCAACCAGCCTCTCCAATACAGCCTCCCGAACGCCATCCTCTGCCGAGTGCCTTCGACCTTGCCCCGACCGCTGAAACACGCAAAGCTGAGGATTTCGGGGCCTTCTGCTCGGTGGCAGCGGCAGCGAAGCAGGCATTTCAGAAGTTTTCCAGATGTTCCTCCATGCTCTCAGTATTGTCCCCTAACTATCAAGTCCCCTATAACTACCCACTACCTGACTTTCCCCTTCCCTGTTGAGCCTCAGAGTCGGCTACAGTGCCACCAGCCAGGCTGCTGCTGCTGTGATCTGATGGGTCATACCCCCACCCAGTAGTATCCAAAGGGATATACTTATTGCGAAGGGGAATTGCCACAGGGGAACCTGCACTGACTTCTTAATACCCTTACCTCACCTGGTGGTCACCCGTCTGAAGCCTATACTCTGGGTGTGACCACCTCTTCAAAAGTCTCGCCTGTAATATCTTCAACCTTCCGAATGATCCTCAGTGCATCCAAGTCCAGCTTCAACTGCTTGACCCGGTCAGCCAGGCACTGAAATTGGGAGTACTTCCACAGATGCACTCATCAGGGAAACTGATAGGTATCCTGAATTTCCATATTTACTTTGGATCTGTCTTCACTAGGGAAGACACAAACAATCTCCCAGATGTAATAGTGGCCAGAGGATCTAGGGTAACGGAGGAACTGAAGGAAATTCATATTAAGCAGAAAATGGTGTTGGATAGACTGATGGGACTGAAGGCTGATGAATCCCCAGGGCCTGATGGTCTGCATCCCAGTGTACTTAAGGAAATTGTGGATGCATTGGTAATCATTTTCCAGTGTTCTATAGATTCAGGATCAGTTCCTGTGGATTGAGGGTAGCTAATGTTATCCCACTTTTTAAGAAAGGAGGGAGAGAGAAAACAGGGAATTATAGACCAGTTAGCCTGACATCAGGGGTGGGGAAGATGCTGGAGTCAATTATAGAAGATTAATAGTGGCACATTTGGATAGCAATAACAGGATCGGTCCGAGTCAGCATGGATTTACGAAGGGGAAATCATGCTTGATTAATCTTCTGGAATTTTTTGAGGATATAACTATGAAAATGGATAAGGGAGAGCCAGTGGATGTAGTGTACCTGGACTTTCAGAAAGCCTTTGATAAGGTCCCACATAGGAGATTAGTGGGCAAAATGGGAGCACATGGTATTGGGGGTAGGGTACTGACATGGATAGAAAATTGGTTGTCAGACAGGAAACAAAGAGTAGGGATTAATGGGTCCTTTTCAGAATGGCAGGCAGTGACTAGTGGGGTACCGCAAGGCTCGGTGCTGGGACTGCAGCTATTTACAATATACATTAATGATTTAGATGAAAGGATTAGAAGCAACATAGGCAAATTTGCAGATGACACAAAGCTGGGTGGCAGTGTGAAATGTGAGGAGGATGTTATGAGAATGCAGCGTGACTTGGACAGGTTGGGTGAGTGGGCAGATGCATGGCAGATGCAGTTTAATGTGGATAAATGTGAGGTTATCCACTTTGGTGGCAAGGACAGGAGGCAGATTACTATCTGAATGGTGTCAAGTTAGGAAAAGGGGAAGTACAACGAGATCTAGGTGTCCTTGTTCATCAGTCACTGAAAGTAAGCATGCAGGTACAGCAGGCAGTGAAGAAAGCTAATGGCATATTGGCCTTCATAACAAAGGGAGTTGAGTACAGGAGCAAAGAGGTTCTTCTGCAGTTGTACAGGGTCCTGGTGAGACCACACCTGGAGTATTGTGTGCAGTTTTGGTCTCCAAGTTTGAGGAAGGATTTTCTTGCTATTGAGGGAGTGTAGCGTAGGTTCACGAGGTTAATTCCCGGGATGGCGGGACTGTCATATGTTGAAAGATTGGAGCGACTGGGCTTGTATACACTAGAATTTAGAAGGATGATAGGGGATCTGATTGAAACATACAAGATTATTTAAGAGATTGGACACGCTAGAGGCAGGAAACATGTTCCCAATGTTGGGGGAGTCCAGAACCAGAGGCCACAGTTTAAGAATAAGGGGTAGGCCATTTAGAACAGAGTTAAGGAAAAACTTTTTTACCCAGAGAGTTGTGGATCTGTGGAAATGCTCTGCCTCAGAAGGCAGTAGAGGCCAATTCACTGGATGCTTTCAAGAAAGCGTTAAATAGAGCTCTTAAAGATATTCTCAAGGAATATGGGGAGAAGGCAGGAACGGAGTACTGATTGTGGATGATCAGCCATGATCACAGTGAATGGCGGTGCTGGCTCTAAGGGCCGATTGACCTACTCCTGCACCTATTGTCTATTGTCCGTATCTGGCAGGAGAAGCATTCCACCCTGTCTATTCTGGCCTATAAAAAGGCTTACCTCTTAACTGTGCCTCCATCAATTCATGCCAAAGCCTGTTAAGCCAAAGCTATCACTGGCATACTTCAACAGTAATCGCTCCGCTTGAGCCTACCTTCCTTTTATTTGCTGCTGAGTTTAGGCCTCTGGCACCGACACTTACTGCACCCAAAAAGACTGACCTTGCCTGAATCTGCTCGTTTTATATGCTGTCTCCCAACTTCCTTAGAGCTCTGACACTCACGCTCCTTGCAAGGAGAATGTACAAACTTTTACAAGCAACAGTAGAAATTGAACCCAGGTCTGTGGTGCTGTAAAGGATTATGTTATCTGTTATGCTATTATGCTGCTCATTTAAACGACAAAGAAGAGGAGGAGTGGAGAGAACAATGGGAATGTCTTTGATAGGGTGAAGAGCAAGAGAGACTAACACAATTATGATGTGTTGAAGGCTTATTAATTGCTGCTAATTTGCCTGGAGTTGCTGTAAATAGGCGATGAATTATGGCAGAAGTGAGAGGATGAAAAGAATACAGGAACTGTGAGCAACAGCACACAGGTGCATTTATGAAATCTGAAATAAAAGAGAATGGTGGAGATTCCCAGCAAGCGAGGCAGCATCTGTGGAGAGGGAAATGCTGACCCTTTAGCGGAATCAGGGTGGAATTAATGTGCATGTGAGAGGCAATAGGGTATGGAGGTAATTGGAATGGAATTGATGGGAAGCTCTGAGAACTTCCCCTTTCAGATGGTGGTGTAAGTGTGGCACGAGCTGCCAGTAGAAGTACTGAATTACAGCTTTGAAGAGTTTGGTTAAGTACATGAATGGGAAGGGTTATGGAGGGCTATAGCCTACATGCCACAGGACTAGGCAGAATAACAGTTTGGCACCAACTAGATGAGCCAAAGGGCTTGTTTCTGTGCTGTAGTGCATTATGACTCTGGAACTGATATAGCTATCTATAATGGTCCAAATGGCCTGGTTCTAAATTAGAGGAAACTATGGAGAACTGAGTAAATAGACAAAGATAGGCATCAGAAGGTGCAGAGGGTTAAAGTGAGAGACAACTGTAAGCTCAAGATCATTCTTGCAGGCTGAACATTTTGCCATGCAGTCAACCAATCTGCCTTTAATTTGTCTGGAAACACATCATAAGCACTGAATTGTATAACACTAAGGTGAAAGAAATGCAAGGGAGGATGCTCCACACAGGCTTAGTACTTTAAATTATTTTTGCCTGATCACCATATAAGTAGTTATACAGTAACCACTGGGACACAAGTAACTGTAGATGCTGGAAATGGAGCGATACACAAAATGCTTGAGGAAATCAGTGGGTTCAGCAGCATAGGTTGGAAGAGAGTTGTTGTCAATGTACCATCCTTCATCAATTTTCTGTCCCCTCAATCTCCCCAAATAAAAGGTAAATTGACGTTGAAAATACTAACGAAACAAATAAAATCAATCAGAGGTGCATAATCATTTGTGAGATGCTGAGATGCACACCACTTTCTGGCGTTTTTGGCACAAAAGGACAATGTGCTGCAGCACTTTTGGACTGCAGATAGGTGAGATATCTGTGGTGCTACCTCTTATCACGTCACTGTTGTCCAGGCAGAGGTGAATGTGTCCTGATGAAGTGTCTCCACCTGAAATATCAACTGTTTATTCCTCTCCATAGATGCTGCCTGGCCTGCTGAGTTCCTCCAGCATTTGGATTTCCACCATCTGCAAAATCTCTGGTGTTTATGATCATGTAGAATCTCCCGGCCCAGCTCTTTGAAAAAGCTGCATAATTTGTCTGAGTCTTTCCATATCCTTCCTACAACTGTTTCCCCATTGTGTTTATTGAATTACCTCTTTATTTATGGAATGGCTGTGACCTGAGTCAATTTTTGTAAGAAGTGTCCACTTTGATTTTTTTAAAATTTAAAACTGCTTTCTCAACACCCTTCCTGGTCAGGAGAAATTATACTTCTGTCACTCATAGCTATTGAAAATCTTTCATAACTGTTGACTCTCCCCTACATTAAAAGAGTTGGTTATCTGTATTGGAAAAGCCAGAAACTGCAGGTGCTACCTATATTGTTTACTCTAAATATTAGCAGCAGTAGGCCCTACCCAGGCCATCCTGATGGCTGAGGAATGCAGAACCATTACAAAATCACTTTGTTTGATTAGAGCTTGTTTGCTTTCACCAGACCAATTGGATGATTGAAAATAAGTAGTCTGAAGGGTGATTGATAAGTTCATGGCCTAAGGTAGGAGCAGTCAATTTTAGAAAACGTAGCACATTTATTTTTCCTACATTTACACACTTAGTCCAGCGGTCGTGGAGCATATGGATCCCTTCTTTGTAGAAGTTGGCATCTTGAACCTCCAGAAAGTCATCCACAGCAGGGATGATTTGTAAATTTGTGGCTAAGGTAGAAGGAGATGAGTTATTAACTTCAGACTTGCTGCATTTTCACTCGAAGAGTTGAACTGCATGTGCATGTAACAAGAGCTGTATAACTCATCTCCTTCTACCTTCGGCCACGAACTTATCAATCACCCCTGCTGTGGGCCACTTCTACAAAGAAGGGATCCGTATGCTCCACGACCGCTGGACTAAGTGTGCACATGTAGGAGGGGAAAATAAATGTGCTAGGTTTTCTAAAATTGACTCCTTCTACCTTAGGCGATTGAACTTATCAATCACCCCTTGTATAAACATGAATGAAGCATTTATCAAGTGGGATGAAGCTGGCTTTCTCCACCTTTTATGCCCATGTGGATGGCTTGCTGTTCTAGTACAAACAAGAGAAAATCTGCAGGCGTTAGATATCCAAACAACACACACAAAATGCTGGAGGAACTCAGCAGGACAGGCAGCATCTATGGAAAAAAATACAGCTGCCATTTTGGGCCAAGACCCTTCAGCAGGACTGGTTTGCTATTAACTGAGCTGGAAAGATCCAGTTATGTCTCTGATTGGGTAGACCATAAGATATAGGAGCAAAATAAGGACATTCAACCCTTCATTCCATCATGGTTAATTTATTATCCCTCTCAACCCCATTCACCTGTTTTCTCCGTTACCTTTGATACCCTTAATAATCAAAAATCTATCAACCTTCACTTTAAATATACCCAATAACTTGGGTAGTCCCTCAGGGTTGAGGCTTTCTGTTGGTTCTGTGGGTTCTGAGGTGGCTGTTGAAGCCAACGTGGGATTTGCAGAAATGATCTTAGATGGAGCAGGAGGTGCCTGACACCTAATTAATTTAGGAGCGGGTGTCCTCTTTGTGTATTTACACTGGGCTTCTGTGTTTCTGGCAAACAACGTGGGGGTTCTCAATGCCCTCAGAGTTGTGGATAGGGTAGAAGGTTGGCGTAGACTACAATGTGACATTGATAGGATGCAGAGCTGGGATGAGAAGTGGCAGATGGAGTTCAATCTGGAAAAGTATGGACGGTTGGACTTGAAGGCAGAGAACAGGTTTAATGGCAGGATCCTTAGCTGTGTGGTGCAACAGAGAGATCTTGGGGTTCATTGACAAGTCACCACTACACTACCAAGGCACCCATGGTAGTGTATAAAACTTTGGTTGGACAACACTTGGATTACTGTGTTCAGTCTGGTCACCTCATTGTAGGAAGGGTGTGGAAGCTTTAGAGAAAGTGCAGAGGAGATTTACCAGGATGCTGCCTGGATTAGACAGTACGTCCTATGAGGATGGGTTGAGCAAGCTAGGGCTTTTGTCTGGATCAAAGGAATATGAGAGGTAATGATAATTTGCAGTGCAGATTGACATGGTGGTTAAGAAGACGTATGGTGTGTTGTCCTTTCTTAGTCAGTGAATTGAGTTTAAGAGTTACAAGATAATGTTTATTTTATTTTAATTAGTGATGCAGGGTGGAGTAGGCCCTCCTGGTCCTCAAGCCACGCCGCTCCAGCAACTCCTGACAAACACGATTAACCCTAACCTAATCACGGGACAAATTTACAATGATCAATTAACCTGCCTGCTATGTCTTTGGACAGTGGGAGGAAACTGGAAGACCTGGAGAAAACCCATAAGACATAGAAGCAGAATTAGTCCATTCAGCCCATCGAGTCTGCTCCACCATCGCTGATCCCAGATCCCACTTAACTCCATATCCTGAAACTTCGTCTTTAATAGTAAACTCCAACACTCTCCCAACCACTGAGGTTAGGCTAACTGGCCTATAATTTCCTTTCTTTTGCCTTCCTCCCTTCTTAAAGAGTGAAGTGACATTTGCAATCTTCCAGCCCTCCGGGACTATGCCAGAATCAAGTGATTCTTGAAAGATCATAACCAATGCATCTGCTATCTCTTCAGCAACCTCTTAAAGAACTCTGGGATGTAGTCCATCTGGTTCAGGTGACTTATCCACCTTAAGACCTTTTGAGTTTATCTAGCACTTTTTCCTTTGTAATAGCAATGGCACTCACTCCTACTCCCTGACACTCACTCCTACTCCCTGACACTCACTGACCCCTGACACGCTGCTAGTGTCTTCCACAGTGAAGATAGATGCAAAGTACTCGCTAAGTTCATCTGCCATTTCTTTGTCATTACATGTTTTAACTGTTTTCAGCCCAAGTTGTCAGGAATGGGATGGGTAAACCCAGTACGGTAAAAATAAAAACGTAGAAGAAAGATATTTTAGTCTGAAAAGCCTCTGAGTGTTGGGGTACACGTTTCGCCATACAAATGTAGAATGATGCCATCCTTGGTGCCATTCTAGTGGACTTGGTAGCATGCCTCAAAAAAGTGGCGTCCGTCATTAAGGACCCCTATCACCCAGGACATGCCTTCTTCTCATTGCTACCATCAGAAAGAAGGTACAGAAGCCTTGAAGCCACAGAGTCAACGTTTCAGGAACAAATTCTTCCTCTCTACCATCCAGTTTCTGAATGAACATTGAACCCATGAGCACTACCTTACTATTTTTTAAAATTTCTATTTTTGCACTATTAATTTAATTTAACTATTATGTATATATATTTTACTGTAATTCAGTTTTTTTCTATTAATATGTATATCGTATTGTACTGCTGCCCACAAAGTTCACAGATTTTACAGCATATGGCAGTGATGTTAAATCTGATTCTGATTCTGATATCAGTTTATCTGAGTGGTGATCACACAGAAGTACCATGATGGTTCAGGTGTTGGGAAAAGTACCACCAGAAAGTTGTTTTAAGTTACATTATGAAAGAAGGTTAGGGATATATGTAATGAAAAGTCAGTTTAACACAACTATCCAAAAACTATCCTCAAATAAAAAGCAGTCAATGAATTTACAAAAGCCTTGTAGGCAGGAAAATGGAGGTGAAAAGTTTAGAATAATTTTCAGATAAACATTTTGATACTGCTGAGAATCACCGAGAAGGAATGATTGAAGATAGACTGAATGGCTTCCCATGATTGAAATTTGTTTTGTGCTTCATTCATTCTTGGAGCATAGAGGATAGAACAGTACAGCACTGGACAGACCATTTGGCCATGATATTGTGCAATTTTAATGCCATTTTATACTAGGTGACTTCAAGTTTAGTATTATCCATATCCATTCACTCTCAACAACAAATTTCACAATATACAGTTATGTCAATGATATAAACCTAACCTAATTCTGTTTGTGATTCAACAGTAAGCTATCTTTTTACTTCAAAACTTGAGTGTTTTTTTTACTGGGGTAAAATATCCAACTATTCAGATCCCACAACATGTGTATTTTTCCAGCATTCTGTGGCCTTTAATTGTGCTAAAGGCTCACATTAAATGCTGGCTACATCCTGGCCGTAAATATGCAACATTTTTCTTTGAAAGATGTGGTGTGTTTAAAAAATACACCAGTCATGTAGCTGACAGCTTTTTGTGTTGAGTTACATGGCAAAATGTGCAGTTCCATGTGAGTGTTGCTACCGCTGTTATTTTGCTTTCATTCCCTTTCAGGTACGATAGCCAAACAAAGCTTTGAAATGTGTAGCAGCAGAGTGAAATAAAAGCCTTGGGGCATTCAGTATCAATTGAGCAGTGCACTGTACAGCTCCTTCCACAATCCAGAGTCAGTGGATCAGTTAAGCCCATCTCATATTTTCTGTTTTTCGAGTAACAAGTATCAAACATCTCTTTCAAGGCAAGAAATACCTGAAGGTCAGATGAATTTTGCGCTTTGCTCTTGCACTTCATGATGCTCTTTGATCCACCTCCTCGCACTCATGCTCAACTTGGGCACTTTGGCTACTTAACCACCATTTACTAGGAACATTGCTGAGCGCATTTTGTTTTTAAGAAGAAGGCAATCCCAATTGAAAATAGAAGCTCTAAGCCCTCAAAGAAAATCTGATGGCTGGTCTTTCTAAGTCTGTGTGTAAAGGAATCTCGTGAGCAGCGTGTCAGAGGCTGGCTCCTGGGATTAGAAGGTAAACTGAGAATGAATGGGAACCTGATAGGTCTATTCCACCACACTATGTGAAGTGAAATGACCAAACTGGTGAGCATACACTTAGTTAGGCCACTTTATTAGGTACAGCAGCAGGATTACTGCTGTAGCCCATCCACTTCAAGGTTCGACTTGTGCGTCAGAGATGCTGTTCTGCACACCACTCTTGTAACGCATGGTTACTCGCGATAGAGTCGTGTTCCTGTCAGCTTGAACCAATCTGGCCATTCTCCTCTGACCTCGCTCATTAACAAACAAGAGAAAATCTGCAGATGCTGGAAATCCAAACAACATACACAAAATGCTGGAGGAACCCAACAGGCCAGGCAACATCTATAGAAAAAAGTACAGTCAACATTTACAAGGTGTTTTTGCCCATAGAACTGCCACTCACTGGATATTTTTCTTTGTTTCCTACACTATTCTCTGTAAACTCTAGAGACTGTTGTACGTGAAAATCCCAGAAGATCAGCAGTTTCTAAGATACTCAAACCATCCTGATCACTTAGATCACATTTCTTCCCCATTCTGATGTTTGGTCTGAACAACACTGAACCTCTTGACCATGTCTGCATGCTTTTATGCATTGAGTTGCCGCCACATGATTGGCTGATGAGGTATTTGCATTAATGAGTAGGTGCACCTAATAAAGTGGCCATAAAGTAAAGTAAGTATTGACTAAGTATAGAAGAACACTTTTTAATTCTTTTATATAGGAATGAAAGTGGCATTGACTGCCAGATTCATATAAGTTGGACCAATAATGGACTTGTGGCACTTTTCTGAAGTTTTCTTGGATAATGACTGGTTATCCAGATAAAGACTTGTTTGGTTAGCACAGAAAGAGTGTTTGCCTCTGGCCCTGTACTTGCTGGAGTTTAGGAAAATGAGACAGGAATCTCATTCAAATCTATTTAAAGGCCTAGCTAGAGTGGATGTGGAGAAGATGTTTTCCATAGTGGGGGAGTCTAGGACCAGAGAGCACAGCCTCAGAATAGAAAGGTGTCCCTTTAGAACAGGGACAAGGAGGAATCTCTTTATCCAGAGGGTGGTGAATCTGTGGAATTCATTGCCATAGACAGATCTGGAGCCCAAGTTATTGGGTATATTTAAAGCACTGGTTGATAGGTTCTTGATTTGTAAGGGTGCAAAGGTTACAAGGAAAAGGCAGAAGAATGGGGTTGAGGGGGATCATAAATCAGCCTTGATGGAATGGCAGTGTAGACCTGATGGGCCGAATAGCTTAATTCTTCTCCTATGTCTGATGGTTTTAAGACTATAGCAATGAACCCCACATGCTTAGGAAACAACAGTCGAACTGAGCTAATGGGAAATCATTCCTAGCTGGAAGTTTTTTCTTTTGGCGACCTATAATGCAAAGTGCAGAGGAGGGGATGTCCAGTTGGAACTCGATCAGGCTGTGCCACGATACCCATTGTGATGAATCACAGACCACCAGAGAGTTTCTTGTCCAAGTTGGCAAGTGTAGAGTGAAGACTGTAAGACCATAAAACACAGGAGCAGGATTAGGCCATTTGGCCTATTGACTCTACTCCACCATTCAATCATGGCTGATTTAGAACATAGAACATAGAAAACCGACAGCACAGTACAGGCCCTTCCGTCCGTAAAGCTGTGCCAAACGTCTCCTTACCTTAGAACTACCTAGGCTTACCCATAACCCTCGATTTTTCTGAGCTCCATGTATCTGTCCTGGAGCCTCTTAAAAGACCCTATCGTCATTGTCTCCGCCCCCACCACTGCCGCCGGCAGCCCATTCCACGCACTCACCACTCCGTGTAAAAAAACTTACTCCTGACATCTCCTCTGCACCTACTTCCAAGCACCTTAAAACTATGACCTCTCGTGCTAGCTATTTCAGCCTTGGGAAAAAACCTCTGACTATCCACACGATCAATGCCTCTCATTATCTTATACACCTCTATCAGGTCTCTTCTCATCCTCTGTCGCTCCAAGGAGAAAAGGCCGAGTTCGTTCAACCTATTCTCATAAGGCGTGCTCCCCAATCTAGGCAACATCCTTGTAAATCTCCTCTGCACCCTTTCTATGGTTTCCACATCCTTCCTGTAGTGAGGCGAACAGAATTGAGCACAGTATTCTAAGTGGGGTCTGACCAGGGTCCTATATAGCTTCAACATTACCTCTCGACTCTGAAATTCAATCCCACAATTGATGAAAGCCAATGCACCGTATGCCTTCTTAACCACAGAGTCAACCTGCGTAGCAGCTTTGAGTGTCCTATGGACTCGGACCCCAAGATCCCTCTGATCCTCCACACTGCCAGGAGTCTTATTATCCTTCTCAATCCAATTCTCTTGCCTTCTCCCTGTAACCTTTGATGTCCTTGCTAATTAAGAATGCATCAACCTTCACTTTAAGTATACCCAGTGACTTGGTCTTTACAGTCATCTGTGGCAATGAATTCCACAGATTCATCACTCTGGCTAAAAAAAAATTCCTCCTCATTTCTGTACTAAAGGGTCATCCTTCTATTCTGGCATTGTGCCCGCTGATCCTCGACTCCCACATCATAGGAAATATCCTATCCATATCCACTCAGTCTTCGCCTTTCAATATTCGATAGGTTTCAATGAGATCCCCCCCCCAACCATTCACAATGAGAAGTAAGTAATTATCTGTGGGAGGGAGAAGATTGATTAAAAATTATTATTAAAATGCAAGCTGATGGAGCTGCAGTGTCTGGTAGTTGTCATCATTTCAAATGTTCCTGTGGACCTGATGCTAATTATATGGGACAGACTTTGCACTGATTTTTCCCATGACTATTTGCATCCCATACTGTATAAGCCAATGGGAAACCTCATTGAAATACAGTACACGTTTTGAAGCTGCCACTGGGTTTTGTAGCAAATTTGCTAGGACGCTGGTATTGTTTTAACTGCTGTCAGTTGAAGTTCACAAAGACCTACTGTCTGTTATCTATAACCCAGCAGACATTATCCCTTCATTTTAATGTAACGTTAGATGCCCTGCTTTTGGACTATTGTCTTAAGCCTTCTGCAGATCAGACACATTCTCTGCCCCAGTGCGGGGAACACTCGCTTTAATGGGTCTACGGCTTTTCTTCTTTTGTTGTCTTCTATTTCCCTCAGCTGCAATTTCTTCTTCTTCTGCAAGGAAAAAGCAGGCTTGAGTTGTGAACTTCACCAGAGCCACATGTGAATCCTAGGCACAGGCTCCTCCTAAGAGAACGCCTGCTTTCACATTCCCTTTCTGGCCGACACATGCACTCACTGTCTGCCGTTGATTTATGCATCATAGTAACAATGACTTAATCCTCGTTATTTTTTGCTCCACTGTGAGAACTACTGCTTGGATTCTTTCATTTTGCAACATGTAGATTTGTCTACAGGTCCTCAGTCAATTGTGGGTGTGATTTTCTTCAAGTTGTAGAAACGGGCATTTTTATGCCTGCCATGGCATCTACAAGGCAAAGAGCAATCAGTGATTGGGACAAAGAAGAATCTCACATTTATATAGTTAGTACTTTTCATGACCTCTGGACATTTGGAAAGTAGCAGTCAAAGTCGAGCTGATCATATGCACAAGTACAGGTATGCACATGTGCAATGAAAAACTTCCTTGGAATCAGGATCAGGTTTATTGTCACTGATGTATGTTATGCAATTTGTTGCTTTGTGGCAGAAATACAACGCAGAACCTAAAAAAATACTATAAATTACAAAGTTAAATATTTCTGAAGAGAAATAACGAAGTAGTATTCATGGACCATTCAGAAATGATGGCCGGGGAGGAAGCTTTTAAAGTATTGAATATGGGTCTTTAGGTTCCTATATCTCCTCCCTGGTGGTAGTAATGAGAAGAGGGCACGTCCCAGACGGTGAGGATCTGTAGTGATGAATGCCACCTTCTTGAGGGAATGGATGCCACCATTCTGAAGATGTGCTCAATGGGGGGGAGGGTTGTGCCTTTGATTCAACTGGCTGAATCGACAACTCTCGGCAGCCTTTTCCAGTCCAGTGCGTTAGAAACTCCAAACCAGACTGTGATGCAACCAGCCAAAATGCCCTCCACTCTACATCTGTGGAAATTTGCAGGAGTTTTGTCCACCAACTTCTAACAAAGGAGAACTGCTGAGTAGATCCTTGCAGCAGTATCATAGCATTAGAGATACTACATTCACAAGAAAAACATAAATTATTCAAACATACAATAAAGAACAGAAACAAGATGTCCATTGTAGTGTAAAAAGTTCATTCTGTAGCTATATGAGGTCGTGATTAGGGTTGTGCAGAGTAGTTTAAGAACCAAATGGCTGTTCCTCAACCTGGTGCTGTGGGATTTCAGGTTCCTGCCTTTCGGTATCTGTGAGAAGATGGTTGGGAGCTTTGATGATAGATGTTGCTTTCTTGAGGCAGTGCCTTACATAGACGCTTTCAATGGTGGGGAGGATAAGCCTGTGATGAGTCCACTGTTTATGTTCCTGCATGTTCAAGTTGTCATGATGCAGCCAACTAGGAGACTTTCAACAGTACATCTCTCGTCCCATTAGTAACAATGCCAGTGAACTATTTTAATGGTGTTTGTTGAAGTGTGATTGGTCAGAGAAAACTGATCCACCTTTTTTGAAATAATGTCATTAGATTTTCTTTATACACATTTCTGTGAGATCAGGCAGGGTTCTCAGTTTAATGTCTCATCTGAAGTATTGGAGCTCTTAACCTAATGGAGGGTGCTACCACTGAGCTATTACTGCAGAGATCAGGCTGGGTTTCTTCCCAGACAGGCACTATCCCTCGGACAATATACTGTTCCTGTATTGTATGTAGTCTGTGCCAACAAAAACCATGATCTTAAGGGAGAGTAGCAGGGAATGAGACCGGAGGAGTAGGTTGGAATTGTGGGGTAGGGAAGTGAGGAAGATGGGTGGGCATTATCGAGTGGCATTTGTCACATTACTTCACCAAAGAAGCAGTCCAAAGATTGAGCTCACCACCAGGCTGTTGACAATCTGAATTCAGTTTAAATCTTAAAAAGTGATGAATTGGTAACAAGTGGCAATAGATCTGGTTGATTTTGGTTTAAAAAAGGCGGTACGTAGTGGCATTTCACCAATCACACATGCCAGGAATTAACTAATAGTAAGTTACAGAGAGAGTGGTGGGTGTGCGGAATGCACTGCCAGCAACGGTGCTAGAGGCTCTTTTAAGAGATTCTTAGATGGGTACATGAAGCCCACGTATCACAGGGAGAACGTACAAGCTCCTTCCAGCAAGCGGCAGCAATTGTACCTGGATCGCTGGCATTGTAATTGTGTTTCATTAATTATTACACTACTGTGCTGCCCATAATTTAGCTGTGGAGGCAAAACAGATCGCCTTGTGGTTTTGCTGCCTGCAGAGATATCAAATTGCTGTGTGTCACTTTGCTGTCCGTGCAACTTTGACCATTGTGGCAGTATGGATACCAGAGGGACCTCCCATTAACAGAGCTTGTTTCACACGGTGTGTGCAGCAAGCGACTAATTTGCTGTCATTTGTCTGGTCATTAATCTTTAATTCTCTTTCTCAGGTGCCCTGTGTTGATTCACGAGCTGTGCACCTGGCTTCCCTTTTTATACGGGGCCTGGCTATGCTCATTTCAATTAACAGTGCTTGTGGCTTCCCATTTAAAATGGTCGATCTGATGCCATGGGAGGTGTTTGATGGGAAGCTTTTCCATACAAAGTACCTGCAGTCTCACAGTGGAAGTACAATGGAGGACCTCCTGGAAAAGAACGTATGTATACAGATGGAGTGTTCATGCTTGAGGTAGCTCTCAACTAATGATGATGGTTTACAGTAGGTTATTTTCAAAAGCAAATACCATCTGGTAACATAAATACAAAGACCAGTTATCGCAAGATGAAATTAATGATTAATCTTTTCAGTCCAAAGTCAGCTTGTACCTTCTTATGCCAATACATGCACTTCATTTAAATGCCCTTTTTTAAAACAAAGTTTAGAAATCATAGAAAATTTGCAACACAGAATTATGTTATTTAGTTTATCAAGTCAACAAAATGGTGTTTCTGTGTTTTAAACGCAAGAGGTTCCTGAGATGCTGGAAACCCAGAAAAACACACACACACATACACACACACACACAGAAACGTAGAAAATAGGTGCAGGAGTAGGCCATTCGGCCCTTCGAGCCTGCACCGCCATTTATTATGATCATGGCTGATCATCCAACTCAGAACCCCGCCCCAGCCTTCCCTCCATACCCCCTAGTCCCCGTAGCCACAAGGGCCATATCCAACTCCCTCTTAAATATAGCCAATGAACTGGCCTCAACTGTTTCCTGTGGCAGAGAATTTCACAGATTCACCACTCTCTGCGTGAAGAAGTTTTTCCTAATCTCGGTCCTAAAAGGCTTCCCCTTTATCCTCAAACTGTGACCCCTTGTTCTGGACTTCCCCAATATCGGGAACAATCTTCCTGCATCTAGCCTGTCCAATCCCTTTAGGATTTTATACGTTTCAATCAGATCCCCCCTCAATCTTCTAAATTCCAACGAGTACAAGCCCAGTTCATCCAGTCTTTCTTCATATGAAAGTCCTGCCATCCCAGGAATCAATCTGGTGAACCTTCTTTGTACTCCCTCTATGGCAAGGATGTCTTATGTCTTTCCTCAGATTAGGGGACCAAAACTGCGCGCACACACACATACACACACACACACACACACACACACACACACACACACACACACACACACACACAGAGTCACACATAACACACACACACACCTACCTACCTACAGTAGTTCAGTAAGTCAGGCAGCATCCGTGGAGAGGAATAAGTAGTCCTGGCCATTCCCTGACTCATTCCTTCATCCCTGCATCTTTCAGTCCCAGAGGAGCAAACCTGGACAACTTGGGAGAAGACTGGAGTCCCCCCCCCCCCGCCCCCCAAACATTTGTCTGGCCTGCAGAATACAATCTAATCCAATATTTGGTATCAGGTCTCCGCCCAAAATCCCAACTGTTTATTTCTCTCTGTAGAAACCTCCTGATCTGTCATTTTCCTCCAGCATTTTGTACGTCTGTAATCAAATATGCATTATCCTCATGAAGGTCACAGTTCAAACCTTTATGGTTGCCCTGTTTTATCCTTGCAACTCCCTCTGCTGAGACTGTTTCACCCAGACACTCGTTATTATCTGTCAGTATTACCTGTGTTTGTCAATAGCCTGATTAATCACAGTGAACCTTGTGTCTTGTTCTGATCTGACATTAACACTTGCATACCCCTTGTTTAATTTGACAATTGTACGTTTCTTTAATTCCCACCTGACTTGCATTTGGACTCTGTTGTCCACTTTTCTGCAACAAACCAACTTGCTAAATCACTTTTATTTTTAATGCACTTCATATTAAATCTTACAATCTTCTTACAACGCAATCATTCCTTTATTCATTCCTTTATCCCAACACCTTTCAGTCCCAGAGGAGCAAATTTGTATATTTTGGGAGGAGGCTGGTCCCTCCCCATTCACTTGTGGATTTGCAAACTTCAATTTAATCCAATACTTGATCCAGGATCAGAATCAGGTTTATTATCACTGGCATATCTCGTGAAATTTGTTAACTTAGTGAAAGCAATACAATCCAATACATAATAATAGAGAAAAGAACTGAATTACAATAAGTGTGTGTATTAAATAGTTAAGTTGAAAATAGTGCATTAACAGAAAGAAAAAAAGTAAGATCATTCTGAAATGCAGCGGTAACACCAACAATTCTTATCCAATGCAAACAGCTGCCTTAAATCTCTTGCGGACTGACCCCAGCACAGACTCGGATTGTGTTAGTTGTTAACACAGACAGCATATTTCACTGTATGTTTCAATGTACATGTGATTATTTAATCTAATCCAATCTTTCCCCCTTTTTTCTACTATTACTTCCAACAAAACAAGAACAAGACAAGGTTCCCACCCTTCCAATTGCCATGGAGAGTCAAGTGTAGTTTAAGGATCACACTACCCTAGTCCAGATTCTGCAGAGCCTGGTTTCTATCCTACCTCTCCACATGCTCTCATTTTGTGCCATAGATCCACATTGACTTTCTTCCTGCAAATAGATGAATACTCAGCCTTTCTCACTGGTTGGGCAGTATGGTAGCGTAGCGGTTAGCACAGTACTTCAGGGCGCCAACCATAAGATCGGGTTCCAGTTCCCACTACTATCAGTGAGGAGTTTGAGTGTTCTCCCCATGACTGACTGAATGGGTTTCTGTTTCTTACCACATCCCAAGGACCTGCAAGTAGGGTTAGCGAATTGTGAACCAGAAGCATGGCAACATTTGCAGGCTGTCCAACAATCTTTGCTGATTTGATTTGATTTGATTTGATGCAAACAATGCATTTCACTGTATTTATGCATTTTTTTTTAGAGATACAGCACAGTACAGGCCTTTTTGGCGCAATGATCGCTTGCCACCCAAATACATTCATAACCAATTAAGCTACTATTCTGTATGTCTTTGCACTGTGGGAGGAAACCAGAGCACCTGGAGGAAATACACACTGTCACGGGGAGAATGTGCAAACTCCTTACACACAACGGCAGGAGTTGAACTGGTGCTGTAAAGCGCTACACCACTTTGCCGTCCAATGTACCATACTGTGCAAAGGTCCTAGACACATATCTATAGGTTAAAATAGGAAGATGGTTGGGAAACAGAAATGAGAGCACTTAGCTCAGTAGTATTAAGTTTTTTATGATAACTGGAAAGATATAATATACAGAACTATGCAAAATCTGAGGCACTCTAGCAATGCGCCTAATACTCTTGCATAGTGCTATATGTTTTTCATGTTACGGTTTACATATAACAAATAAAGATAATCTAGTTAACAGGTACTCTTAATGAAAAATCAAATGTCCTGTGAGAAAGATAAAGCATGGATTTTAGAGTCACCCACTTTGGAAAAGATGTCGAAGCTAATGGGTGGTAGTTTGCAATATGGAGAGCATGGTGATGACAGCACATCCCCTCCCACCATCATGTTTGCCCATGTTCCATGCTCTTTGTTATCCTGACATCCAATTTATATTGCTCATTGAGTTTCCATGTCTGAGTGAAGTAAAATGGAATTGTAAGCAACATACATCAAAGTTGCTGGTGAACGCAGCAGGCCAAGCAGCATCTATAGGAAGAGGCGCAGTCGACGTTTCAGGCCGAGACCCTTCGTCAGGACTAACTGAAGGAAGAGTGAGTAAGGGATTTGAAAGCTGGAGGGGGAGGGGGAGATGCAAAATGATAGGAGAAGACAGGAGGGGGAGGGATAGAGCCGAGAGCTGGACAGGTGATAGGCAAAAGGGGATACGAGAGGATCATGGGACAGGAGGCCTAGGGAGAAAGACGGGGGGGGGTGACCCAGAGGATGGGCAAGAGGTATATTCAGAGGGACAGAGGGAGAAAAAGGAGAGTGAGAGAAAGAATGTGTGCATAAAAATGAGTAACAGCTGGGGTACGAGGGGGAGGTGGGGCCTAGCAGAAGTTAGAGAAGTCAATGTTCATGCCATCAGGTTGCCCATCCTCTGGGTCACCCCCCCCCCCCGTCTTTCTCCCTAGGCCTCCTGTCCCATGATCCTCTCGTATCCCCTTTTGCCTATCACCTGTCCAGCTCTTGGCTCTATCCCTCCCCCTCCTGTCTTCTCCTATCATTTTGCATCTCCCCCTGCTGCGTTCACCAGCAACTTTGATGTATGTTGCTTGAATTTCCAGCATCTGCAGAATTCTTGTTGTTTGCGTTAAAATGGAATTGTATCTGGTAAGTGAACACTCCTTATCACCTTAGATTTAGCTGCCTACACCACCCTCCTCCATTTCCTTTGGCTATCTGTGAGAAGACATTGCCTGGGAGATTGTAGGTCAAGGCCATAAAACATAGGAACAGAATTAGACCATTTGAGTCTGCTCCATCATTCCATCATAGCTGATCTGGTTCCCTCTCAGCTCCAATCTCCTGCCTTCTCCCTGTATCCATTCATGCCCTGACTAATCAAGAATCTATCAATCTTTGCCTTAAATATACCCAGTGTCTTGCCAACAGCAACCTGTGACAACAAATTCTACAGATTCACCACTCTTTGGCTAAAGAAATTCCTCCTCATCTCCATTCTAAAAGGACGCCTGTCTATTCTGAGGCTGTGTCCACTGCTCTTAAACTACCCCACCAGAGGAAATGTCTTTTCTGCACTCACTCTGTTGTGGCCTTTCAACATTCAATAGGTTTCAATGAGATCTCCCCTCATTCATCTGAGTTCCAGTAAGTACAGGCTTAGATCCATCAAAAATTCCTCATATGATAAGCCTTTCAATCCCAGAATCATTTCTGTGTACCTCCTTTGAACTCTCTCCAATATCAGCACATCCTTTCTTAGGTAAGGGGCCAAAAGCTGCTCATACTACTCCAAGTGAGGCCTCACAAGTCTCAAACATTATATTCTAGAGCCTCAACATTATATTCTAGAACTCTCAGAATGAATGCTCATAGTGCATTTGCCTTCTTCACCACCAACTGAACCTGCAAATTAACAACATAGAACATAGAATAGTACAGCACATTACAGGCCCTTCGGCCCACAATGTTGTGCCTGGAGGCTGTGGAAGTGAGCGAGGTCCTCAATGAATACTTCTGTTCGGTATTCACCAATGAGAGGGAACTTGATGATGGTGAGGACAATATGAGTGAGGTTGATGTTCTGGGGCATGTTGATATTATAGGAGAGGAGTTGTTGGAGCTGTTAAAATACACTAGGACAGATAAGTCCCCGGGGCCTGACGGAATATTCCCTATAGGCTGCTCCACGAGGTGAGAGAAGAGATTGCTGAGCCTCTGGCTAGGATCTTTATGTCCTCGTTGTCCACGGGAATGGTACCGGAGGATTGGAGGGAGGCGAATGTTGTCCCCTTGGTCAAAAAAGTTAGTAGGGATAGTCCAGGTAATTATAGACCAGTGAGCCTTACATCTGTGGTGGGAAAGCTGTTGGAAAAGATTCTTAGAGATAGGATCTACCGGCATTTAGAGAATCATGGTCTGATTAGGGACAGTCAGCATGGCTTTGTGAAGGACAGATAGTGTCTAACAAGCCTGATAGAGTTCTTTGAGGAGGTGACCAGGCAGATAGATGAGGGTAGTGCTGTGGATGTGATCTATATGGACTTTAGTAAGGCATTTGATAAGGTTCCACATGGTAGGCTTATTCAGAAAGGCAGTCAGAAGGCATGGGATCCAGGGAAGTTTGGCCAGGTGGATTCAGAATTGGCTTGCCTGCAGAAGGCAGAGGGTGGTGGTGGAGGGAGTACATTCAGCTTGGAGGATTGTGACTAGTGGTGTCCCACAAGGATCTGTTCTGGGACCTCTACTTTTCGTGATTTTTATTAACGACCTGGATGTGGGGGTAGAAGGGTGGGTTGGCAAGTTTGCAGACGACACAAAGGTTGGTGGTGTTGTAGATAGTGTAGAGGATTGTTGAAGATTGCAGAGAGACATTGCTAGGATGCAGAAGTGGGCTGAGAAGTGGCAGATGGAGTTAAACCCAGAGAAGTGTGAGGTGATACACTTTGGAAGGACAAACTCCAAGGCAGAGTACAAAGTAAATGGCAGGATACTTGGTAGTGTGGAGGAGCAGAGGGGTACATGTCCACAGATCCCTGAAAGTTACCTCACAGGTGGATAGGGTAGTTAAGAAAGTTAGCTTTTATAAGTCGAGGGATAGAGTTTAAGAGTCGCGATGTAAGTTTGCAGCTCTATAAAACTCCGGTTAGGCCACACTTCGAGTACTGTGTCCAGTTCTGGTCACCTCACTATAGGAAGGATGTGGAAGCATTGGAAAGGGTACAGAGGAGATTTACCAGGATGCTGCTTGGTTTAGAGACTATGCATTATGATCAGAGATTAAGGGAGCAAGGGCTTTACTCTTTGGAGAGAAGGAGGATGAGAGGAGTTATGATAGAGGTGTACAGGATAATAAGAGGAATAGATGGAGTGGATAGCCAGCACTTCTTCCCCAGGACACCACTGCTCAATACAAGAGGACATGGCTTTAAGGTAAGGGGTGGGAAGTTCAAGGGGGATATTAGAGGAAGGTTTTTTACTCAGAGAGTGGTTGTTTCGTAGAATGCACTGCCTGAGTCAGTGGTGGAGGCAGATACGCGAGTGAAGTTTAAGAAACTACCAGACAGATATATGGAGGAATTTAAGGTGGGGGCTTATATAGGAGGCAGGTTTTGAGGGTTGGCACAACATTGTGGGCCAAATGGCCTGTACTGTGCTGTACTATTCTATGTTCTATGACCCTCAAACCCTACCTCCCATATAACCCCCCACCTTAAACTCCTCCATATACCTGTCTAGTAGTCTCTTAAACTTCACAAGTGTATCTGCCTCCACCACTGACTCAGGCAGTGCATTCCACACACCAACCACTCTCTGAGTAAAAAACCTTACTCTAATATCTCCCTTGAACTTCCCACCCCTTACCTTAAAGCCATGTCCTCTTGTATTGAGCGGTGGTGCCCTGGGGAAGAGATGCTGGCTATCCACTCTATCTATTCCTCTTATTATCCTGTACACCTCTATCATGTCTCCTCTCATCCTCCTTCTCTCCAAAGAGTAAAGCCCTAGCTCCATTAATGCATACTTTCTAAACCAGGCAGCATCCTGGTAAATCTCCTCTGTACTCTTTCCAATGCTTCCACATCCTTCCTATAGTGAGGTGACCAGAATTGGACACAGTACTCCAAGTGTGGCCTAACCGTAGTTTTACAGAGCTGCAAAATTACATCGCGACTCTTAAACTCTATCCCTCGACTTATGAAAGCTAACACCCCATAAGCTTTCTTAACTACCCTATCCGCCTGTGAGGTAACTTTCAGGGATCTGTGGACATGTACCCCTCTGCTCCTCCATACTACCAAGTATCCTGCCACTTACTTTGTACTCTGCCTTGGAGTTTGTCCTTCCAAAGTGTACCACCTCACACTTCTCCAGGTTGAACTCCATCTGCCACTTCTCAGCCCACTTCTGCATCCTATCAATGTCTCTCTGCAATCTTCGACAATCCTCTACACTATCTACAACACCACCAACCTTTGTGTCGTCTGCAAACTTGCCAACCCACCCCTCCACCCGCACATCCAGGTCGTTAATAAAAATCACGAAAAGTAGAGGTCCCATAGCAGATCCTTGTGGGACACCACTAGTGACAAACCTCCAATCTGAACGTACTCCCTCCACCATGACCCTCTGCCTTCAGCAGGCAAGCCAATTCTGAATCCACCTGGCCAAACTTCCCTGGATCCCATGCCTTCTGACTGCCTTTCTGAATAAGCCTACCGTGTGGATCCTTGTCAAATGCCTTACTAAAATCCCTTTAGATCACATCCACTGCACTACCCTCATCTATCTGCCTGGTCACCTCCTCAAAGAACTCTATCAGGCTTGTTAGACATGATCTGCCCTTCACAAAGCCATGCTAACTGGCCCTGATCAGACCATGATTCTCTAAATACCCATAGATCCTATCTCTAAGAATCTTTTCCAACAGCTTTCCCACCACAGACGCAAGGCTCACTGGTCTATAATTACCAGGACTATCCCTAATACCTTTTTTGAACAAGAGGACAACATTCGCCTCCCTCCAATCCTCCGGTACTATGCCCTTGGACAACGAGGACATAAAGATCCTAGCCAGAGGCTCAGCAATCTCTTCCCTTGACTCATGGAGCAGCCTGGGGAATATTCCGTCAGGCCCCGGGGACTTATCCATCCTAATGTATTTTAACAACTCCAACATCTCCTCTCCCTTAATATCAACATGCTCCAGAACATCAACCTCACTCATATTGTCCTCACCATCATCAAGTTCCCTCTCATTGGTGAATACCGAAGAGAAGTATTCACTGAGGACCTTGCTCACTTCCACAGCCTCCAGGCACATCTTCCCATCTTTATCTCTAATCGGTTCTACCTTCACTCCTGTCATCCTTTTGTTCTTCACATAATTGAAGAATGCCTTGGGGTTTTCCTTTACCCTACTCGCCCAAGGCCTTCTCATGCCCCCTTCTTGCTCTTCTCAGCCCCTTCTTAAGCTCCTTTCTTGCTTCCCTATGTTCCTCAATAGACCTATCTGATCCTTGCTTCCTAAACCTCATGTATGCTGCCTCCCTCCACCTGACTAGATTTTCCACCTCACTTGTCACCCATGGTTCCTTCACCCTACCATTCTTTATCTTCCTCACCGGGACAAATTTATCCCTAACATCTTGCAAGAGATCTCTAAACATTGACCACATGTCCATAGTACATTTCCCTGCAAAAACATCATCCCAATTCACACCCGCAAGTTCTAGCCTTATAGCCTCATAATTTGCCCTTCCCCAATTAAAAATTTTCCTGTCCTCTCTGATTCTGTCCTTTTCCATGATAATGCTAAAGGCCAGGGAGCGGTGGTCACTGTCCCCCAGATGTTCACCCACTGAGAGATTTGTGACCTGACCCGGTTCATTACCTAGTACTAGATCTAGTATGGCATTCCCTCTAGTCGACCTGTCCACATACTGTGACAGGAATCTGTCCTGGACACACTTAACAAGCTCTGCCCCATCTAAGTCCTTGGAACTAATCAGGTGCCAATCAATATTAGGGAAGCTAAAGTCACCCATGATAACAACTCTTATTTTTGCACCTTTCCAAAATCTGCCTCCCAATCTGCTCCTCTGTATCTCTGCTGCTACCAGGAGGCCTGTGGAATACCCCCAGTAGAGTAACTGCTCCCTTCCTGTTCCTGACTTCCACCCATACTGACTCAAAAGAGGATCCTGCTACATTACCCACCCTTTCTGTAGCTGTAATAGTATCCCTGACCAGTAATGTCACCCCTCCTGCCCTTCCCCCCCCCAACCCTTTTAAAGCTCTGAAATCCGGGAATATTGAGATTCCACTCCTGCCCTGGTGCCAGCCAAGTCTCTGTAATGCCACTACATCATAATTCCATGTATGTATCCAAGCTCTCAGTTCATCACCTTTGTTCCTGATGCTTCTTGCATTGAGGTACACACACTTCAGCCCTTCTGCCTTACTACCTTTACACCAGTCATTCTGCTTCTCTTTCCTCAAAGCCTCTCTATATGTTAGATCTGGCTTTACTCCATGCACTTCTTTCACTGCTCTATCGCTCCGGGTACGATCCTCCTTGCAAATTAGTTTAAACCCTCCCGAACCATGCTAGCAAACCTACCTGCAAGGATATTGCTCCCCCTTGGGTTCAGGTGCAACCCATCCAATCTGTACAGGTCTCACCTTCCCCAGAAGAGATCCCAATGATCCAAAAATCTAAAACCCTGCTCCCTGCACCAACTCCTCAGCCACGCATTCAACTGCCATCTCCTCCAATTCCTACCATCTCTGTCACATAGCACTGGCAGCAATCCAGAGAACGCCACCCTTGAGGTCCTGTTCTTCAGCCTTCTGCCTAGTTCCCGAAACTCACACTTCAGGACCTCATCCCTCTTCCTGCCTATGTCGTTGGTACCAACATGCATCATGACTTCTGGCTGCTTTCCCTCTTGTACCAGGATGTCGTACACCTGGTCAGAGACATCCCAGACCCTGGCACCTGGGAGGCAACAAACCATGCTGGTGTCCTTCTCACGTCCACAAAATCTCCTGTCTGCTCCCCTGACTATAGAGTCTCCAATGACGACAGCCCTCCTCTTCTCCGTCCCACCCTTCTGCACCACTGGGTCAGACTCCGTGCCAGAGGCCCTGCCACCGTGGCTCACACCTAGTTGGTCGTCCCCTCCAACAGTATCCAGAGCGGTAAACTTATTATTCAGGGGAATGGCTACAGGGGTGTTCTGCACTACCTGTCTGCTCACCTTCGCTTTCCCCCCTCTGACTGTCACCCAACAACCTGCTTCCGACAGCCTAGGTGTGACTACCTCCCTGTAGCTCTCATCTATGACTGCCTCATTCTCCGTTATGAGTCGAAGGTCATCCAGCTGCTGCTCCAGATTCCTTACACGGTCTTCCAGATCGCCCAGCTGTATGCACTTCTGGCAGGTGTGACTCTGCGGGAGAGGGGCGCTCCCCCAAGACTGCACATCTCACATGAGAGGCACATCACCATCTCAGGAGGCATTGTAAAGACCAACTGCGAGCAAGCTTGTTTTCTGCCTCTTCTTGTCGAAGCCTCTCGAGTCAAAGCCTCAAAGCCTCCTCCTTCACTGGCCCACTCACTCACTGGCTGCTTTCCACAGGCCACTCCACTTGACCTACCCTTCTATTTATCTGTTTGAACTTTTCAAAATGTTTTGTCACCTGACCTCAACTGCCCAATCAGCTGCTTTCTGCTGAGTCTGAGCTATTCAAATCTTGATTGTCTAATCAACAGCTTTCTGCTGATCTATTCAAACCTTGATTGTCTTAATTGCACAGACCAACTGCCGAAACTGCCAGAATCTCTCGAGTCAAAGCCTGAAAGCTCCACTCCTTCACTGGCCCACTCACTCAATGCCCTTCTATTTATCTGTTTGAGCTTTTCAAAATGTTTAGTCACCTGAACTCGACTGCCCAGTCAGCTGCTTTCTGCTGAGTCTGAGCTATTCAAATCTTGATTGTCTAATCAACAGCTTTCTGCTGTTCTATTCAAATCTTGATTGACTTGATTGCACAGACCAACTGCCAAAACTGCCAGAATCTCTCGAGTCAAAGCCTGAAAGTTCCACCCCTTCACTGGCCCACTCACTCACTGCCCGCTCAACTTGAGCTACCCTTCTATTTATCTGTTTGAGCTTTTCAAAATGCTTTTTCACCTGACCTCGACTGCCCAATCAGCTGCTTTCTGCTGAGTCTGAGCTATTCAAATCTTATTGTCTAATCAACAGCTTTCTGCTGATCTATTCAAATCTTGATTGACTTGGTTGCACAGACCAACTGCCAAAACTGCCAGAATCTCTCCAGTTGCCAGAATCTGCAATTAACCTGCACAAGAAATCCCAAGTCCCTTTGCATCTCAGATTTTTGAATTTCCTCTCCATTTAGAAAATAGATACCAGCTGGTGGCGTAGTGGCATGAGCACTGGACTTCAGAGCGAAGGCTCCTGAGTTCAAATCCAGCCGGCTCCCTTGTACACTTTCCATCTGTGCTGGTTTGAGCATTGAGCTAGCAACTCGGCCTTGTAAAAATAAGAAAGCCTGCTAAAAATACCATCATGACGAAGTCCCGATGGCTCCACTCGGAGCTAAGGGCTTTCCGCTTCTTTCTTCTTAGAAAATAGACTATGCTTTCATTTCTTCTACCAAAATGCATACCATACACTTCTAGACACTGTATTCCATCTGCCACTTCTTTGCCCATTCTCCTAATCTGAAAGTTCCTTCCGTAGCCTAGTTTCCTCAAAATTACCAGTCCCTCCACTTTTTGTCGTATCATCCACAAACTTGGCCACAGAGCCATCAATTCCATCATCCAGTGTCATATGCCGTAAAAAGAAGTGGTCACACTGTGGAACACTGGCAACCAACCAGAAAAGGTTCCCTTTATTCCCACTTTTTGCCTCCTGCCCATCAGCTAATGCTCTATCCGTGCTAGTACCTTTTCTGTAATACCATGGGCACTTAACTTGTTAAGCAGTTTCATGCGTGGCACCCTGTCAAAGGCCTTCTGAAAATCCAAGTACACAACATAACAAGAATTGTTATTTCTTCAAAGAATTCCAACAAATTTGTCGGGCAAGATTTTCTCTTAGGAAGCCATGCTGACTTTGGCCTATTTTGTCATGTGGCTCCAAGTACCTCAAAACCACACTCCAACATTTTCCCAATCATGGAGGTCAGACTAACTGCCCTATAATTTCCTTTCTTCTGCCTCTCTCCCATCTTGCAGAGTGGATGACATTTGCAATTTTCCAATTCTCTGGAACAATGCCAGAATGTAGTGATTCTTGAAAGATCATTACTAATGCCTCCACAATCTCTTCAGTCACCTTTTCAGAACAGTGGTATGTAGACCATCTGTACCAGATGAGCTATCTGCCTTTGGACCTTTTAATTTCCCTAGAACCTTCTCTCTAGCAATGGCAACTTCACACACTTCTGTCCCCAACACATTCAAACTTTGGGCATACTGCTATTGTCTTCCACAGTGAAGACTGATGCAAAATACTCAACCAGTTCATTCGCTACTTCCTTGTCCCCCATTACTACCCCTCCAGCATCATTTTCCAGTGGTCCAATATCAGCTCCCACCTCTCTTTCACTCTTTATATATCTGAAGAAACTTTTGGTATCCTCTTTAATATTATTGACTAGTTTACCTTCATATTCCATCTTTTCCTTCTTTATGACTTTTTTTTTTTAGTTGCCTTCTGTTGGTTTTTAAAAGCTTCCCAATCCTCTAACTTCCCCCTAATTTTGCTCTGTTATATCAGTCGGTTTCAATGGGTACATTTAATGTCAGAGAAATGTAAACAATATACATCCTGAAATTCTTTTTCTTTGCAAACATTCATGAAAACAGAGGAATACACCAAAGAATTAATGACAGTTAAATGTTAGAACCCCAAAGCCGCCCCAGCTCCCCCCTCCCACACACAAACAGCAGCAAGGCTACAATGCCCTCTCACCCCCACCAGCAAAAAGCATCAGTGGCCTTCACCGAGCACTCAAGCATGCAGCAAAATGTATCCATAAAGACACAGGCTTGAAGTGCCCCAAAGACTACTCATTCCTGGTAATTCGACATACCACAGGCGCGTGCGCTCTCTCTCTCTCTCTCTCCCTCCCTCCCTCCCCCCCTCTCTCTCTCCCCCCCAATAAGGGAAAAAGAGGTGTGTTCCCATTTCTGAGCGAGAGGGAAGGTGTAGCAAACACTCGCTGATTTACAATGTTAAAAGTCTGTTGTGTCGCTTTTTCCGAGCTCTGCACCCAGAGAGTTGGCCCCAGAAAGGCGCAGCTCTTCAGACACATCACCCACAGTAGCTAGCCCGCTGTTCCCGATGTTCCTCCCCTGCCCCTGCATTCTTACTCTGACTTCTCCCCTTCCTTTCCAGACCTGAAGAAGGGCCTTGGCCCAAAGCGTCAACTGTTTACTCTTTCCATGGATGCTGCCTGGTTTGCTGAGCTCCTCCAGCATTTTGTGTGTATTGCTTTGGCTTTAATATTGGCTTTGATTTCCCTTGTCAGTCATGGTTGCATCATCCTACCTTTAGAGTACTTCTTTAGAATGTATCTATGCTGCGTTTTCAGAATTGCTCGCGGAAGCTCCAGCCATCGCTGTTCTGCAGCCATCCCTACTGGTTTCCCCTTCTAATCAATTTTGGCCAACTCCTTGCTCATTCCTATTCTTTAATCCACTGTTGTGCGTTCTTCATGCCAGATGTTGCAGTCCTGGGAGACTCAGAGTCTGCCAGGGAACTGCATCTGTGTGAAGTACATCCAGCTGCAGCTCCTTGAAGACCATGTTAGGGATCTGGAGCAGCAGCTGGATGACCTTTAGATTGTACGAGAGAATAAGGAGGTCATCCATCTGAGTTACAGGGAAGTAGTCACCCTGAAGCTGCAGGAGGGGAATAGCTTGGAGACTGTCGGGAAAAATGGAAATATGATTAGGCAGTTAATGCAGACCACCCCTGTGGCCTTTCCCCTCAAAAACAAGTATACCATTTTGGATACTTTTGTGGGGGATGACCTCCCAGGGGAATGCCACGGAGACCAGGTTACTGGCACTGAGCATGGGTTTGTGGTGCAGAGGTAAAGAGGAAGAAGAGGGGAGCAATAGGGGAACAGAGAGGAGATTCTGTGGGCGTGACGTATGTTGCCTCCCAGGTGTCAGGGCCAGGGACATCTTGGATTGT
The DNA here is from genome assembly GCF_963921235.1 of Mobula hypostoma. NCBI lineage: Eukaryota > Metazoa > Chordata > Chondrichthyes > Myliobatiformes > Myliobatidae > Mobula > Mobula hypostoma. The sequence goes on from NC_086104.1 coordinate 112,314,215, forward strand.
AACCACAGAATTTTAGAAAGGGAGGGAGAGCAGCTAGATGCTTTTGTATGTATTAGTACCAGTGACAGAGAAAGGAAAAGCAGTGAGGTCCAGAAGAGAGAATTTAGAGAGCTAGACAGAAAGCTGAGAAGCAGGACCTCCAGTTTAGTAATTACTGGATTGCTACCTCTGCTAGTGAGGGTAGAAACAGGATGATTTGGCAGATAAATGTGTGGCTGAGAAGCTGGTGCAGGGGGCAGGACTTCAGGTTCTTGGATCACTGGGATCTTTTCTAGGGAAGGTATGACCTGTACAAAAGTGACAGGTTGCAGCTGAACCTAAGGTGGACCAATATTCTCGTGAGCAGGTTTGTTAGAGCTGTTGGGGAGGGTTTAAACTAATTTAGCAGGGGGTGGGAACTAGAACGAAGGGACTCAGGATAGGACAGATGGTAAAAAAGCAAAGATAGTGTACAGTCAGACTGTCAGGAAGGGCAGGCAGATGACAGGACAAAATTGCAGCCAGCAGAATGAATACCAGTGCATTAGGGATGCAGAATCAGAAAGGGTAGCAATTACAGTATTCAAAGTGTTATATCTCAATGCACAGCGTATAAGGTTTTGTTGAACTATTGCTGATTGTCAGGTATGATGTTGTGGCCATCACTGAATCATGGCTGAAGGATGGTTGTAGTTGGGAACTGAATATCCAAGGTTACACATTGTATCGGAGGGATAGGAGGGTAGGCAGAGGGGGTGGCATGGCTCTGCTATAAAGTATCAAATCAGTAGAAAGATGTGACACAGATGTTGAATTCTTGTGAGTTGAGTTAAGAAACTGCAAGGGTAAAAGGACCCTGATGGCAGTTATATACAGGCCTCCCAACAGTAGCTGGGATTACAACAGGAAATAGAAAAGGCATGTCAAAAGGGCAATGTTATGATAGTCGTGTGAGATTTTAACATGGATGTTGATTGGGAAAATCAGGTTATTAATGGATCTCAAGAGTGTGAGTTTGTTGAATGCTTTCAAGGTGGCTTTTTAGAGCAGTTTGTTGCTGAGCCTACTAAGGGATTGGTTGTACTGGATTGGGTGTTACGTAATGAACCGGAGGCGATTAGGGAGCTTAGGGTAAAAGAGCCTTTAGGAGCCAGTGATCATGATATCATTGAGTTCAACTTGAAATTTGGTAAGGAGAAAGTAAACTCTGACGTAGTAGTGTTTCAGTGGAGTAAAGGAAATTACGGTGAGAGAGGAACTGGCCAAAGTAAATTGGAAGGAGATGCTGGCAAGGATGACAGCAGAGCAGCAATGGCATGAGTTTCTGGGAAAAATGAGGAAGGTGCAGGATAGATGTATTCCAAAAATGAAGAAATACTCAAATGGCAAAATAGTACAACCATGGCTGACAAAGGAAGTCAAAGCTAATGTAAAAACAAAAGAGAGGGCATACAGCAAAGCAAAAATTAGTGGGAAGATAGAGGATTGGGAAGGTTTTTAAAAACCTACAGAGAGCAACTAAAAGAGTCATTAGAAGGGAAAAGATAAAATATGAAAGCAAGCTAGCAAAGAATATCAAAGTGGATAGTAAAAGCTTTTCTAATTATGTAAAAAAAAAAGAGAGATGAGAGTGGGCATAGGACTGCTAGAAAATGAGGGCCAGGGAAATAATAACGGGGGAAAAGGAGATAGTAGATGAACTAAATGAGTACTTTGCATCAGTCTTCGCTGTGGAAGACACTAGCAGTGTGCCAGATGTTGAAGGGTGTGAGGGAAGAGAAGTGGGTGCAGTTACTATTACAAGGGAGAAGATGCTCAAAAAGCTGAAAGACCCAAGGATACATAAGTCACCCAGACCAGATGAATTGCACCCCAGGGTTCTGAAAGAGGTAGCGATAGAGATTATGGAGGGATTAGCAGTGATCTTTCAAAAAGCTTTGGACTCTAGCATAGTGCCAGAGGACTGGAAAATTGCAAATGTCACTCCACTCTTTAAGAAAGAGGGAAGGCAGCAGAAAGGAAATTATAGTCCAGTTAACCTGACCTCAATGGTTGGAAAAATGTTGGAGTTAATTGTTAAGGATGAGTTGATGGAGTACTTGGTGATACAGGACAAGATAGGACAAAGTCAGCATGGTTTCTTCAAGGGAAAATCTTACTTGATAAACCTATTGGAATTCTTTGAGGAGGTTACAAATAGAATAGGTAAAGGGAATGCAGCAGATGTTGTATATTTGGACTTTCAGAAGGCCTTTGACAAGATGCCACATTTGAGGCTGCTTAACAAGTTAAGAGCCCATGATATTACAGGAAAGTTATTGCATTGGCTGGTTAGAGCATTGGTTGATTGGTAGAAGGCAGCAAATGGGAATAAAAGGATCCTTGTTTGATTGGCTGTAGATGACTAGTGGTATTCTGCAGGGCTCGGTGTGGGATTGCTTCTTTTTATGCTGTATATCAATGATTTAGATGATGGAATAGATGACTTTGTTGCCAGTTTTGCAGATGATACGAAGATTGGAGGAGGGGCAGGTAGAGTTGAGAAAACAGGTAGGCTGCAGAAGGACTTAGACAGATTAGGAGAATGGTCAAGAAAGTAGTACATGAAATAAAATGTTGGAAAATGCATGGTCATGCACTTTGGAAGTAGAAATAAATGTGCAGACTATTTTGTAAACTGGGAGTAAATCCAAAAATCTGAGATGCAAATGGACTTGGGAGTCCTTGTGCAGAACACCCTAAAGGTTCACTTGCAGGTTGAGTCGGTGGTGAGGAAGGCGAATGCAATGTTGGCATCCATTTCAAGAGGTCTAGAATACAAGAGCAGGGATGTGATGCTGAAGCTTTATAAGGCACTGGTGAGACAGCATCTTGATTATTGTGAACAGTTTTGGGCTCCTCATCTAAGAAAAGATGTGCTGGCATTGGAGAGGGTCCAGAGACGGTTCACAGGGATGATTCCAGGAATGAAAGGGTTATTTTACAAGGAACGTTTGAAGGCTCTGGGTCTGTACTCGCTGGAATTTAGAAGGATGAGGGGGGATCTCATTGAAACCTTTTGAATGTTAAAAGGCATAGACAGAGTAGATGTGGAAAGGATGTTTCCCCTGGTGGGGGAGGCTTGGACAAAAGGGCGCAGCCTCAGGATAGAGGGGCAGCCATTTAAAACAGGGATGCGGAGAAATTTCTTTGGTCAGAGGTTGGTGAATTTGTGGGATTTGTTACCACGGGCAACTGTGGAGACCAGCTCATTAGGTGTATTTAAGGCAGAGATTGATAGGTTCTTGATTGGAAACAGCATCAAAGGTTACGGTGAGAAGGCCAGGGAATGGGGTTGAGGAGAGGAAAAAGGATCAGCGGTGATTGAATGATGGAGCAGATTCAATGGGCCAAATGGCCTAATTCTGCTCCTATGTCGTATGGTTTTATACTGATACACCTGACTTTGACTTTACCTTCTCCTTCTCAAGTTTCAAGGAAAATTCTATCCTATTAAATTCACTCACCCCTAAGGGTTCCTTTACCTTAAGCTCTAATTAATTCCAGTTTCACTGCACAACACCCATTCAAAATAGTGGATCCCATAGTGGGCTCAATGACAAGTTGCTTTAAAAAACGATCTTGTTGGCATTCTGCACACTTCCCCTCTTGGAATCCAGCAGCAACCTGATTTTCCCAATCTACCTGCATATTGAAATCCCCCCCGACTATTGTAATATTGCCCTTTTGACATGCCTTTATTATCTCCTGTTGTAAATTGTAGCCCACATCTTTGCCAAGGTTTGGAGGTCTGTATATAACTCCCATCAGGGTCTTTTTACTCATGTAGTTTCTTAGCTCTACCCACAACAATTCTACCTCTTCTGATCCTACATCACCTCTTTCTAAGGATTTAATTTCATTTTTTACCAGCAGAGCCATGCCGCCCTTTCTGCCTACCTGCCTGTCTTAGAGTCATAGAAAAGTACATTACAGAAAAGAGACCCTTTGACCCATATAGTCCATGCTGGAATCATTTAATCTGCCTACCATCCATGTACCTATTCAAACTTTGCTTAAATGTTGAAATCGAGCTGGCATGCACCACTTGTCTGGCAGCTCATTCCACACTCTCCCAACCCTCTAAGTGAAGAAGTTTCCCCTCATGTTCCCCTGAAACTTTTGGCCTTTCACTGTTAACCCATGACCTCTGGTTGAAGTCTCCACCCCCCAACCTCAGTAGAAAAAACCTGCTTACGTTTATTTTATGTATACCCCTTCATAATTTTGTATACTTCTATCAAATCTCCCATCAATCTTCTGTGTTCTAAGGAATAAAGTCCTAACCTATTCAATCTTTCCTAATACTCTTTATGACTCATATGCCCTCTTCTCATTGCTACCATTAGGAAGGAGATACTGAAGCCAGAAGGCACACACTCAACAATTCAGGAGAAGCATCTTCCCCTCTGCCATCTGATTTCTGAATGGACATTGAGCACATGAACACTACCTCATTACTCTTTTATTTTATATTTTTGCACTCTTTTTAATTTAACTCTTTTATACTTAGTGTAATTCACAGTTTTTTTCCTCCATTAGTATTTACTGCATTATAGTACTGCTACAAAATTAACACATTTCACGATATATTCCAGTGATATTAAACCTGATTCTGTTAACTCAAGTTCTCTAGACCCCCTTGGAAGCAATTGTCAATTGTCAGATTCTACTTATACACTATTGACACCTCACTCCTCCAAAGTCTCATACTGGAGAAGGAGAGATAGATATCCCTCACTCAAATATTGGCAAGACCAAACTCAGTTCCCACTATGAGCTCTACACCCTGGTTTCCAACAGGTTATCTCTTCCTGATTGCCTGAGGCTGATCCAGTTCATTTATAGTTTAATTGAATTTGACCCTGCAGTCAACATCAGACCATATAACTATTACCATAATTACCTACTGTCACCTCCAAAGCATTCCCCATATCACTCTTTACCACAGCTTTCAAATATGCCTTTTTTAACCTCTGGACTTGACAATATCAGTTCAGACCTGCCAACTTCCCCTGTTAGTTACCAATATGTCAATGCACCAATTTTAAAACTGATTTCTTTTTTCAATCCATTGTTGGCTTTGCATTCCTTTCTCTTTGTAGTCTCCTCCGGCCTTGCACCCTTCCAAGACTTTGGTGGCAGATTTACTTTGAAAATGCTCTTGTGATATCTCTTGGGCATGTTTAAGTACAGTGTAAATACAGGTTTTGGTAATGCTATTAGGTGCTGAAAATTGGAATTCGTTTGTGGCAGTGTTCTGTTTTATTCACTTACTGATAATACTTTCTCTTGGTTCTAGGATGTGATGGTTCACAAGTTTCAGAAGCTAAAGGCCCTCATTAACACTGTATGTGCAGGGAAGAATAGGATTATACAGAGCCAGCCTTGGCCTCTTGTCCCAGGTCAGTGTATATTAATATTTCCTTGTTGTCTGCCCTTGCCATATTAGATAAATTATGGAGAAAGAACTAAAATCTTGCTTATTAATCATCATTCTGTAAATCATGAGAATTTTATTTTTTAATTTGGCAAATTAAAAGTTAGTGGTAGGAAGGAAGAAATGAACAAATTGGTGAGATTGGGAGATATTTTGTTTTATTTTAATAAAACAAAGCCAAGAAGATATATTGTAGAGCTATGCTGTGTAATATCTCTCAAAAGCTCGAAAATCTTTCACCTGCAATGCAAATTATCAATATTGTTAGGCGAGGAAATAGGTGCAGGTGTCCCCTGCTTTTCGAACGTTCGCTTTACGAAACCTCGCTGTTACGAAAGACCTACATTAGTTACCTGTTTTCGCTAACAGAAGGTGTTTTCACTGTTACGAAAAAAGGCAGCGCGCGCCCTGAGCAGCCAAGCTCCTCCCCCGGAACTGCATTCTAGCCGGCGTTGCTTAAACACGTGCCTGCGAGCAGCCGTAAGCAAGATGAGTTCTACGGTATCGGAAAAGCCTGAAAGAGCTCGTAAAGATGTTACACTTAGCGTAAAACTACACATAATTAAGCATTTCGATCATGGTGAACAAAGTAAGGACAAAGTGAGTTTTGGCTTGTGGAATTTGACGAAGATGATGTTGAAGAGGTTTTGGCATCCCATGACCAAGAGCTGATACATGAAGAGCATCCCCTGGAGAAGGAAGGATTCAAAGGGGGGAAAGTGGCCACAGTGGTTGACAAAGGAAGTCAGAGATAGCATGGCATTAAAAAAGAAATATAACAGAGCTAAGGTGAGTGGGAAGACGGATGATTGGGAAATTTTTAAGGAGTGTTACGTACCCCGTAACTGGGTTGCCAAACCAGCAGAAATGGATCACTCAGTTGGAGTCTGGATTACTGGAACTAAGAAAGTTTTATTAAAGAAATAAGCAACACAGTACTCTAATCAAAAGGATAATAAATGCAACGATTCAGCAATGATAAACACACATGTACACAGAATTAGGATAACAGGATCAAACAAGCTCTATCGTCGCCTAGGGGTAAATGACCAGTTTCAAAGTGACGCAAAGTTCAGTTCAATTGAGTTCAGTTCAGTTCACAGTAATCACTGCCGTGGTGATGGACAGTGAAGGAGAGAGAGAGCAAAAACGAATGAATATTCAAACGGCTTCCACACAGACCTTCAATATTCTTCGCAGTCAGCTTTCGGGCGAGCCCTTTGTGATGTCTTCTGAGGTCACTGACTGTGACCCCTCCATTTCCAGATACGATCGTTTCTCTGCGGTGAACCTGGCATCCAGGCAAGGGCGGACACACACCAGGTTCTCGCCGATCGTACCTTTCCACCCTGTGCGTCTATGGCTTGGTCCCGCGACCAGCCCTCCAAAACTCCCACCGACTTGTGGGAGGCGCACCGCTTCCAGGGTCTCGTTACCTCGTGGTGTCGTGTGTGTCTTGCCTTAGCGAACCTGTCCCTTTTTATCCCCCTGCTGGTGAATCGCCTGTCCATCACTTCAAACAGTTCAGGGTTCAAAGAGGAGCCGGTCTTGACAGCTCTCCCGTCTCTTCATTAACATCTCCAAATGTTGCTCCATTGTTTTCCTTATTTCTCTTTCTCCTGAAGACAGGTGGCAGACCAACTGCTGATCCCACTGGTGCCAGCACAGGACAGTTAACATCTTAGTCTATGTGTACTTTCGTCACAGGAGCAACAGAACTTAACTAAGAAGGCAATACAGGGAGAAAAAATGAGGTATGAACGCAAGCTAGCTAGGAATATAAAGGAGGATAGCAAAAGTTTTTTTAGGTATGTGAAGAGAAGGAAGATAGTTAAGAACAATGTTGGGCCCTTGAAGAATGAATTAGGAGAAATTGTTATGGGAAACAGAGAAATGACAGACGAATTTAATAAGTACTTTGGATCTGTTTTCACTAGGGAAGACACAAGCAATCTCCCAGATGTATGGATGGGCCAAGGACATAGGATAACAGAGGAACTGAAACAGATTGACATTAGGAAGGAAACGGTGATGAGTAGACTGATGGGACTGAAGGCTAACAAATCCCCAGGTCCAGATGGTCTGCATCCTAGGGTACTAAAGGAGGTGGCTCTGGAAATTGCGGATGCATTGGTGATCATTTTCCAATGTTCCTTAGATTCAGAATCAGTTCCTGAGGATTGGCAAATGGCTAATGTTATCCCACTTTTTAAGAAAGGAGGGAGGGAGAAAACAGAGAACTATTGCCCTGTTAGCCTAACATCAGTAGTGGGGAAGATGCTAGAGTCCATTATTAAAGATGAAATAGCGGCATATCTTGATAACAGTGATAGTATTGGGCCGAGCCAGCATGGATTTACCAAGGGCAAATCATGCTTGACTAATCTATCGGAGTTTTTCGAGGATGTAACCAGGAAGATAGGCGCGGGGGATCCAGTGGATGTGGTGTACCTTGACTTTCAGAAGGCATTTGATAAGGTACCACATAGGAGATTGGTGGGTAAAATCAGAGCTCATGGCATTGGGGGGAGGATATTGACATGGATAGAAAACTGGTTGGCAGATAGAAAGCAAAGGGTGGCAGTGAATGGGCATTTCTCGGAATGGCAGGTGGTGACTAGTGGGGTGCCACAGGGCTCGGTATTGGGGCCACAGCTGTTTACGATTTACGTCAATGATTTAGAGGAAGGCATTGTGAATAACATCAGCAAGTTTGCTGATAATACTAAGCTGGGTGGCAGTGTGACATGTGATGAGGATGTTAGGAGAATTCAAGGTGACTTGGATAGGCTGGGTGAGTGGGCAGAAACTTGGCAGATGGCGTTTAATGTGAATAAGTGTGAGGTTATTCACTTTGGGAGCAAGAACAGGAAGGCAGATTATTATCTGAACGGTGTGGAGTTAGGTAAGGGTGAAATACAAAGAGATCTAGGAGTACTTGTTCATCAGTCTCTGAAGGTGAATGAGCAAGTGCAGCAGGCAGTGAAGAAGGCTAATGGAATGTTGGCCTTTATTACAAAGGGAATTGAGTACAAGAGCAAGGAAATCCTTTTGCATTTGTACAGGGCCCTGGTGAGACCACACCTGGAGTATTGTGTGCAGTTTTGGTCTCCAGGGTTAAGGAAGGACATCCTGGCTGTGGAGGAGGTGCAGCGTAGGTTCACTAGGTTAATTCTTGGGATGTCCAGACTGTCTTACGCAGAGAGGTTAGAGAGACTGGGCTTGTACATGCTGGAATTAAGGAGATTGAGGGGGGGATCTGATTGAGACATATAAGATTATTAAGGGATTGGACAAGATAGAGGCAGGAAATATGTTCCAGATGCTGGGAGAGTCCAGTACCAAAGGGCATGGTTTAAGAATAAGGGGTAGGTCATTTAGGACAGAGTTGAGGAGGAACTTCTTCTCCCAGAGAATTGTGGAGGTGTGGAACGCGCTGTCTCAGAAGGCAGTGGAGGCCAATTCTCTGGATGCTTTCAAGAAGGAGCTAGATAGGTATCTTATGGATAGGGGAATCAGGGGTTATGGGGACAAGGCAGGAACCGGGTATTGATAGTAGATGATCAGCCATGATCTCAGAATGGCGGTGCAGGCTTGAAGGGCCGAATGGTCTACTTCTGCACCTATTGTCTATTGTCTATTGATGTAATTGGAAGAGGAAAGGATAATAATCGAAACCGAATGCAGTAGCAAATGGACTGAAAGTGAAGTCGTCCAGGAACAGAACGTGAAGCAACTGCGTGAGATTTTGGCTGCAATTGACAACAATGATTGCAGAAAAATATGACTTTAATTTTGAAAAGGTACGTCGGTTTAGGGCATATTTGCAGGATGGTTTGAGTGCTTACAAAGAACTGTATGATAGAAAAATGCGCGAGGCTAAGCAGTCAAGCATACTGTCGTTTTTCAAGCCTTCCACATCAGCCACAGCAGACGAAGAACCTCGACCTTCGAAATCAAGGCAGGCAGACATAGAAGAAGATGACCTACCTGCCCTGATGGAAACAGACAACGATGAGATGACACCCCAGTGTTCCACCACCCCAACCCCCGGGCCACGGACCAATACATTGCCGCGGAAAATGCAGCGGTAGCCGGGATGCACCCAACACATCTTTAAGAAAAAAGCCGAAATAAATAAGCTAATTAATTAGGTGCCACTCAGCACGTAATTGTCAGCCCAGATCAGAGGCGACTGCCGATTGCGTCGTCTCTGATCTGGGCCGACATTTACATGCTCACAAATTTTTCCCATATAAGTAAATGGTAATTGTTTCTTCACCTTACGACATTCTGGGTTACGAACCGTTTCATAGGAACGCTCTACCTTCGGATGGCGGGGGAAACCTGTACCCATTTTGTACACAGAGATATTACAGGAACATTGATAAGATGGCATTTAAAGGACCGTGTATGCCATCATGACATTGTTTCGTAGAGCAATGAAAACCAGATACCAGGAGAACCTCTGATTGTTCTTTCATATTTTTGGCACCTATTGAAACAGATATATCTCACTTAGCACCCCTGCTGTGCCTCGATAATGTACTGAAGTCCAGATGATTTAGTTTGCAGAATGAGAATTGTTGGGTTTGGAGAGGATCAGTGAAATGTTTCTGCAGTCAAAGCAGGATACTTTTAGTAGAAAATTTATAAGGAAGTGAATTGGATTTTCAGTTAAGCATCTTTAGTGTGACTTTCACGCTGGTATTATATTCAATTGGTCAGTGTATTATTGTCATTTGTATCAAGACACAATGAAAAGCTGCTCTTGCATACTGTTCATACACTTCAAATCATTACACAGTGCATTGAGCTAGAACAAGGTAAAGCAGTAACAATGAGAGTACAGAGAAAGCACAGTGAAGTGAAACAATAAAGTGCAGGATTGAAAGGTCAAGAGTCCACCTTATCGTGTAGGAGGTCTGTTTAAGAGTCTGATAACAGTGGAATAGAAGCAGTTGAGCCTGGTGGTATGCGCTTTCAGATTTTTGTACCCTCTGCCCAATGGGAGAAGGAAGAAGAGAGAATGTCTGGTGTGAATGCTTTACTGAGGCAATGAAATGTAAAGACACTTTGACTTCAAATATTGAGGCTAGCTTTGAACACTAAACTGTAACAAGAGCTTCGGAGCTTCAAGAGTAAATGGAGAACACTATAGTTGTATGCTCAGTTTCTCAGAAACTGAAGTTAAAGAGGAGAAAGTACTTGCCGTATGTGCAGCAGTGAAACACATACTCATTCATAATGGGATCAAGATAAACAGATTCAGTTCCAGGTTTGAACTGAAAGCCAAAAAAAAAATGGCTTGTGAGCTTACTCAATAAACTGGGCAGAATAACAGTTTGGCACAAACTATATGGCCAAAACGTCTGCCTCTGTGCTGTAGTAGTCTGTCAGTCATTCTCAACATAGGCCATATGGCCCACAGGGGGCCGTGCAGGATTTCATAAGGGTATCAAATAAAAAGAAGTTTCGAAATGGACCACGGTAAGTTTACTGTTTAATAAAATGTTACTAAAGTACATAAACAAAACAAAATGAATGTATGTAATTTAATTGGAACCCTGAATGGAATGAACGATAAAATATGCTAGATTATGCAAATGAGGTAGCAAAACAACTTGGCCTGTGTGTAAAGGGGGAGGGGGAGCTGCGGCACGTCTAATCTCTGCTCCTCTTTGACCACACACATAACACCCATCACAGAGCTAAACGCAGGTCAGAAGTGGGCCATGAGCAGGAAAAGGTTGAAAACCACTGCTCTATGATGCTAAATAGTATTTATCTCAACACCCAGCGCCCGCATTTGAGTAAAATAACAGCAGTTGCTTGACACCATAAAACGATAAGACATAGGAGCAGAATTAGGCTATTCAGCCCATTTGGTCTGCTCAGTCATTCCACCGTGGCTGATTCATTATCCCTCTCAACTCCATTCTCCTACCTCTACCCGTAACCTTTGATGCCCTTACTAATCAAGAAACTATCAAACTCTGCTTTAAATGTACCCAGTGATGTGGCCTCCACAACTGTCTGTGGCAATGAATTCTACAGATTTACCACCCTCGAGCTACAGAAATTCTTCCTCATCTCTGTTCTAAAAGGGCCTCTCCCAAATCTGAGGCTGTGCCCTCTGATCCTAGATTCCCCACATCTACTTTATCTAGGCCTTTAAATATTCAATAGGTTTTAATAAGATCCCCGAAACCCCCCCATTTCTTCTAAACCCCAGTGAGTACTGGCCCAGAGTCATCAAAATGATCCTCATCCATTAAACCTTTCAGTCAATGGATCTTTCATATGTTTCATAGGAAGAAGAATGCCTGACTTCCATGGTAGGGGTAGCCATCACACTTTCCAGGGTGCACACTCCACCCATCGCCCATGGTATCAGGGACGATATCCACAGCCTCGTTGGACCAACTCAGCCCAAAGAGGTAAGCTACAGGTTGTTTATATCAACATGTTTCACCTCATGGACACAAGATTCTGCATTAAGAAAATCCAGAGCCGCACACAAAATGATGGAGGAACTCAGCAAGTCAGGCAGCATCTTTGGATGACATTTCGGGCTGAGACCTTTCATCAGGTATGGAAAGGAAGGGGGAAGCAGCCAAAATAAGAAGATGGGGAGGAGAGGAAGGAGTGCAAGTGGGCAGATGATAGATGAGACCAGGTGAGGAGGAAAGTGGGTGGGGGTGGTGGTGATTATGTGAGGAAATGGAAGGTAGTTGGTGAAAGAAGCCCCTCTCTCCTCCACCACCCACCTACCGTCCCTCTCACCTGGAAACCCAAAAGATTATCAATGTGTATTGACGGATTATTTCTTTTCCCCTTGGGGATTGTGCATGCTCACATCTAAGCAAAATGTGACCAACTTAGTTAGAAATTAGCAAAAGAAAGACAGGAAACTCAAGTACATGCTGTGGTTGGCTGAAGTTCAAATTATTGAATATACCAGCATGAAGAAGTTGTAAGCTTCCCATTCCTTGTCACACTGGAATTGACTCATTGGTTAAATTATGGATATATAGATTCATTTGTGGCAAAGAAAGGAAAACTCGCAACACCTGGTGATGTGCAGTGGATTTCAGTTAATTGGGCCATTGGTTAATCAGAGCAGCCGCTTATTTGGGACAACTCTTAAAGAACAAAATCTAATCGAAAAAATAGTTGGGATTCTCTTCATTTATTTGGCACACTGTGCTGCTTAATTGGAGCAGGGGACTAATGCTGAACAGTTTCTGGCATCAGTCACGTGCACTTGCGTGGCTGGTAAACAACACTGTGCTTCGAGTGAACAGTTTTTAAATAGAGTCAGTAGCGTGTGTTAAAGAAAAACAGCAATTTTTGTCACTGATGGTTGATGAGAAATAAATAGCAAGACAATTTACAATTGTTTTGCTCGCTGCAGTTTCAAGCATTCAGGCTTGGAGATGCCAGAAATGACCAAGAGTGAAAATGAAACAATTTCACTACATCAAAAAGTTAGATACTACAGAGAATTTGAGGATACCAACAATGTTACAATGAAAATGAAGATGTGGAGGATGCAGTTGTCGATAGCATGGTATGAAGGCAGTCCATTATCTGCACTAGGTGTGTGCCCTGATATTGTTCATTTACTGTAAAAAGAATGCAACGCAAATGAATTCCTCTGTCAATAAGTATTAGGAACTAATACACAATTTTATAATACTGCAGTAGTATTGATAACATTCTAATTCATTTTGAATTTCATTTAAATTTATAATTTGTTACTCAGTTTATCTTTTTTATACTTTTTTAACTACTTCAATGAGTTCATGGAAGGGGTCGCGAGTTTCATCCGGAAGTGTATTGAGGATGTTGTCACCCAGAAATCGGTTAAGGTCTTTCCAAACCAGAAACCCTGGATCAACAGTTCCGCGCGAGCAGCACTTACCACGTGAGGCAGAGCTTACACTGCTGGTAATCAGCAAGAGCTCAAGAATTGCAGCTAGGAACTACGCAAAGTCATCAAGGCAGCAAAACAACAATACAGAAACAAGATTCAGACTCAACTTTCCACCATCAACACCCACAGCTTATGAGAAGGTCTGCACACCAAAGCAGATTTCAAAGCCAAATGCAGCGGAGTTTCCAACATCGATGCCTCTCTCCCAGATGAGCTAATTTTTTTTTACTTTCAATTCAATGTCACCAATATGGAGCCCCGGAGGAGACCTGCAGCTGATGCAACTGGCAGCTTGGTCATCTCTGAAGCCGAAGTTTGCCAGTGTTTCCAACAGGTGGACAGCCAAAAAGGCTGCGGGACCGGACAGCATCCAAGGGCAAGTATCTCAGGATGTGCACGGCACAACTGGCAGGTGTGTGTACAGACATTTTTAATCTCTCCCTCTCCCAGTGTAGAGTGTCCTCCTCCTTCAAAACATCCACCATTGTCCCTGTACCTAAAAAGACCAAGATAACATGTCTGAATGACAGGCGTCCTGTCGCATTCACCGGAATAATAAGCAAATGCTTGGAAAGGCGGTCACGGACTACGTCTGCAGCATGCTGCCACCCACACTAGACCCCCTACAATTCGCCTACCGACACAACCGATCAACAGACGATGCAATTGCCACAGCTCTGCACACCGTCCTTACATATCTGAGGGATGCTTCTGTGAGAATGCTGTTGTTGGACTACAGTTCAGCATCCAACACCATGATTCCCTCCAGGCTCGACAAGAAGCTCGAGACCTTGGCCTTCACCCTGTCTTGTGACTTGGATAGGTTGGGTGAGTGGGCAAATTCATGGCAGATGCAATTTAATGTGGATAAATGTGAAGTTATCCACTTTGGTGGCAAAAATAGGAAAACAGATTATTATCTGAATGGTGGCCGATTAGGAAAAGGGGAGGTGCAACGAGACCTGGGTGTCATTATACACCAGTCATTGAAAGTGGGCATGCAGGTACAGCAGGCAGTGAAAAAGGCGAATGGTATGCTGGCATTTATAGCGAGAGGATTCGAGTACAGGAGCAGGGAGGTACTACTGAAGTTGTACAAGGCCTTGGTGAGACCACACCTGGAGTATTGTGTGCAGTTTTGGTCCCCTAATCTGAGGAAAGACATCCTTGCCATGGAGGGAGTACGAAGAAGGTTCACCAGATTGATTCCTGGGATAGCAGGACTTCCATATGAAGAAAGACTGGATGAACTGGGCTTGTACTCGTTGGAATTTAGAAGATTGAGGGGGGATCTGATTGAAACGTATAAAATCCTAAAGGGATTGGACAGGCCAGATGCAGGAAGATTGTTCCCGATGTTGGGGAAGTCCAGAACGAGGGGTCACAGTTTGAGGATAAAGGGGAAGTCTTTTAGGACCGAGATTAGGAAAAACTTCTTCACACAGAGAGTGGTGAATCTGTGAAATTCTCTGCCACAGGAAACAGTTGAGGCCAGTTCATTGGCTACATTTAAGAGGGAGTTAGATATGGCCCTTGTGGCTACGCGGATCAGGGGGTATGGAGGGAAGGCTGGGGCGGGGTTCTGAGTTGGATGATTAGCCATGATCATAATAAACGGCGGTGCAGGCTCGAAGGGCCGAATGGCCTACTCCTGCACCTATTTTCTATGTTTCTATGATCCTGGACTTCCTGTCAGATCGCCAGCAGTTGGTAAGAGTGGGCTCCCTCACCTCTGCCCCTCTGACTCTCAACACAGGTGCCCCTCAGGGCTCTGTACTTAGCCCCCTCCTTTACTCTCTGTATACCTATAACTGTGTCACCACCGGCTGCTCTGCTAATTAAATTTACTGGTGACACTACACTGATTGGCCTAATCTCAAATAATAATGAGGCAGCCTACAGAGAAGAAGTCATCACCCTGACACAGTGGTCTCAAGAAAACAACCTCTCCCTCAACGTCACAAAAACAAAGGAGCTGATTGTGCACTACAGGAGGAATGAAGACAGGCTAACCCCTATAGACATCAATGGATCTGGGGTTGAGAGGGTGAACAGCTTTAAGTTCCTCAGCATAAACATCACCGAGGACCTCACGAGGTCTGTATATACTGGCTGTGTAGTGAAAAAGGAACAACAGCACCTCTTTCACCTCAGACCGTGGAAGAAGTTTGGTATGACCCATCAAATTCTAAGAACTTTCTACAGGGGCACGATTGAGAGCATCCTGACTGGCTGCATCACTGCCTGGTATGGGAACTGTACCTCCCTCAATCACAGGACTCTGCAAAGAGTGGTGTGGACAGCCTAGCGCATCTGTAGATGTGAACTTCCCACTATTCAGGACATTTACAAAGACAGGTGTGTAAAAAGTACATGAAGGATCAATGGGGACCCAAGTCACAGATTGTTTCAGCTGCTACCATCCGGGAAGTGGTACCGCAGCATGAAAGACAGGACCAATAGGCTCCAGGACAGCTTCTTCCACCAGGCCATCAGACTGCTTAATTCGTGCTGATGCAACTGCTTTTCTATGTTATATTGGCTGTCCTGTTGTGCATAATATTTATTACAAATTACTATATTGCACATTTCACATTTAGATGGAGATGTAACGTAAAGATTTTTACTCCTCGTGTATATGAAGAATGTAAGTAATATTGTCAATTCATTGAAACTTCAGCTAATTGGGGCAGTCACTTAATTGGGCCAAAATGTACTGGTCCTGATGTGTCCCAATTAACCAGAATCCACTGTATTTTTATCTTCCTAGTTCTGAAAAATGAACCAGGTCGATTGGTCAGTCATCAGTGATACCCAGGAAACATGGCAGGGGCAGGGATAGGGAAATCAATTTGTCTTACATCTTTCTCACACCTTTTATAAAATCAAGTTTAAGTTTATTATCATTCAACCATACACATGTATATAGCTAAATAAAACATTATTCAAAAAGGATCTTTTGCTTCCCGGCATATGCAATGAATAAACTCTTCTCGGGCTTCCAGCTGGGTACAGGTATCGATTTTAACCAATGTTTTGACACTGCCATCTTTCAGTGGCTTCCTTCACCAGGTGTAGCACAGTAGTTTTGTGCTGTCAAAGTCAATCGTACAGCCATTGCAAGTTTCTCTGGATAACCAAGACAGATACACCTCCTATGCTCCTCAGTGTGAGTTTCCACTGCCCGATATACAACTCATGGCCTCCAGGCACTCCACAGTTCCACAACCACCTGAATAGCATACGTCCAAACATTCAATTTATGATGGAGATGGAGATGAATGTTGCCTCTCATTCCTGGACATTCTAATATGACGGAAACCAGACAGTAGCCTCGGACAAGGCATCTGTCAGAAACCCACTCATGCAGACTTCTACCTCAGCAATAACAGCCACCATTATGCCTCCCAATGTAGAGCGGTTCTCTCTACTTAGATTACAGTGCAAAAACTATTTCGGACGTGGAGAGTCTCCACAAGAAAATAAGATGATTACGCACCATGTTCCTACAGAATGGCTACAAGGTAAAGGAAATCAATCGGGCCCTTAAAAAGGCTGACAGAAGAACCAGGAAACCTAACAACGAGGAGGAACCCGTCACTACTGCATGTCTTCCCTATATTGCCACGGTTTCTGGAAGGATCGCAAGGATCCTGAAGAAATACCAGATAGATACCATCCACAAACCCATAAAGAAGTTCAAATCACAACTTATATGGGTCAAAGATGACCTGGGGCTCAACGGCTGGTGTTTACAAGATTACCTGTGAATACGGAGTAGTGTATTTCAGCCAGACGCAATACATGGTGGAAACCCATATCATGGAGCATGGGAGGTGTATCCATTTGGGTTACCTGGAGAAACCGGTGGAAGCAGAACACTGCATTCGCAATGGCCATAGGATTGACTTTGACGGCACAAAACTAGAGGAGAAGAATTTTAACAAAGATGAAGTTCTCGCTCTAAGTAAGATCTGGAATTCGATTGTAAACAAGGTGGGACAGCAGAAACCTGATTGGATGAGGACTAACCAATTAGGAGGGATGGACGATGGAGTATAAATACCACCAGACTAGACATGCCCAGGCATCATCCCTGAAGAAGATAGTAGAGTTTGTCATTGAAATGTTGGTTAAAATCAATACCTGCACCCAGCTAGAAGCCCGAGAAGAGTTTAAAAATTGTTTCTCTCAGGCCAAGATGCAAAACACTGTACGTGCAATCACAAACATCACATGTAGTTAAAATCCAGCACAAACAGTCACAAAATAATACCCAAAGTGCTTGAGGTCCTTTTGATGTGTGGTCATTGTAAAGTAGGAAACGTGGTAGCCAAAATGCACAGAACTTCAACAACAGCTTTATGGCAATGATTTCAGTGGGTACAAATATCATAGGTGGGGATATAATGATGTGCATTTGGGGTGATGAGCACGGGTAATGCCATAGAACTGGTGGATGTGGTATTCGACTGGTAATATATTAAACCAGCTAGGCTGAGTTTTGTTTGAATATTTCAGTTAGTTGCTACATGTCTGTCACGCTACTGCAAATCACATTTGTCATTGCACCTATGTATACATGTGCATATGACAAACTAGCAGTCAGAAATTACAGAAAAAATACAGAAATTTGGCAGCTTTTAAACTCCTTGCTGATTATCCTGGAATATGATTTATGTGTGGTCTAAACAGAATTTCATATCTTCTTTAATTTGTTTCATGTATTTATAACACCATGGAGATGATGTTATAACATCTGTGCAGCAGGAGGTGTCTCCTTTTCTAAGCTGTAAAGCAAAAGGCAAAACAATGCAGTGATGGAAGTTTGCAGTAAAAACAATAAGATATAGGAAATATTCAAGCTTTCAATTTTGTGAGTGGGGAATGAAATCTTCTGATGAAAAGTTGCACGAGTGAAACTAAATTCTAGTTTTACCGTTTCCACAGATCATTTCCTGCATTTTCTGATGTTAAGTCTATAAAATTCATTTCATTAGGTTTGATTTCTAATGATCTTGGCTGTGGCTATTATAGTTTCTTCTCAGATGCTGCTAGTTTTTAAGCCTCCATGTTAATCAATTCCCATGCTTTTTGTGACATACATTTTTATTTCAGGCTTTTGTTTTAGTCAATACCCATGCTTTTTTGTGATTTATAAATACATTTTTGCTTCAGGGTTTTGTGTTATGCTTAATTTTTCAATAAACCTTATAAACCTGGAGTTGGAGTTGCAGGAGGAGAAGATGGTGGCGCAACACAGCGTGCGTAGCCTCTCTGGTGAAATGATATCGTATTTGTTAAATAGGGGTCGTGCACAATTCTGATTAGATGGAGACAGCTGTGAGAAGCATGGAGGAACATCTGCAGAAACTTCTGAAATGCCCGGTTCACTGCCGCTGCTACTGTGCGATCGAGAATCTCCGGAGGGAAGGCCCCAAATCCTCAGCTTTGCCTGCTGCTGGCGGCTGGGGCTGGAGTCGAAGCGCTCGGCAGAGATGGTGCTCGGTGTTTGGTGTCGGAGGGCTGGTCGGAGCCTCGAAGTTTTCAGACGACTCAGAGTCGGACTGTGGTCGGGCATGGCAAGGAGAATTTTCTTCTTTCTCCCGTCTGCGTGAGATGTGGGACTTTCAAGAGACTTTGAACTTTTCTTACCGTGCCCATGGCCTGTTCTTCATCAAGTTACGGTATTGTTTGCTCTGTTGTAACTATATGTTATAATTATGTGGTTTTTATCAGTTTTTCAGTTTTGGTCTGTCTTGTGTTTCTGTGATATCACACCGGAGGTATATTGCATCATTTCTTAATGCATGCATTACTAAATGACAATAAAAGAGGACTGCGTGTCCTCATAATCTAATCTAATCTAATCTAAACTTTCCTGAAGCAAATTGTGGTGAACTATTGCCACAGACAGTGAGGAGGGGATGAGCAGTGCTGGGGCATTGTGAGGCACAACGTATTCGAGTTGGGGTCACAGGCGGAGTTTGTACCACTGTCGAAGATGGAGAGAGCAATTTGGAGAGAATTCGATGCGGAAGAGTTTGGATGTCCATGCACATAACTTGGTGCGAGGTTGGGTCACTCCAAGTGCCGAGCCAATTTGGTGAGATCGAGAACAGCTTTGGGCTGGGCGGCCCGGGTATGTCGGTGTGCTTGGATCCAGATCCTTGGATGATTTAAATGTCGACCCTGATAGACTGGAAGCCACGTGTCTAGTACAGAGACGAGAGTCAGGCTGATTTCACTTGCTTTCCCGTGAATGTTTATTCCTTTCTCCACAGCACCGAGGCTGTGAACTGATCCGGCTGTTGTGCATTTTCACCCCGGTGGTGTGATGAACCGGGGACCGAGGCTTGAGCCTAGAGCCTACTCCCGCTGCTTTCCCTGCCCAGTGTTTTTTTTTTAATTGGGTTGTTTGGATTTCTGGCTTTGTGGCTGCCTGTAGCAGACAAATTTCAAGGTGTATAATTCTTTGATAATAAAATGTGCTATGAATCTTTGAAAATTTTCTGAATAAATTGATTTAGGGAAGTGGTTTTCAGTTCCTAAGAACTCCAGTGTCCTATGAAGTAACATTATTTGTAATTCATTTACTTGTGATGTCCTACATGTTGAAGTATTTTTATCTTCATTTCCATCTAAATTTTTACTCCAAATTTTAAAAAAGTCAACAGAACATATCAATAAAGTGCCAGCAAAAGAATTGTAGTTGATCACAATACTGGTGTAGGTGCTGGGTTTAAGTGGAAGAAATTTCAAAGTTTCCTTACCTCTTCTGTGATGATGAAAATTGCTTTAAGTAAGCCTATCTTTCTGTGTCTGTAGTACTGACTGTATAAAACTGAAACAGAATGATCAAAATTCTTCTTTCAAAAATGTATTTTATTTATAATATGCACAGGGAGTACAGTCAGTGTAGGTCTTTGTTGTATCATCAAATTCATTCTGTAAAAGTGCATCAATGCTGTTCATTATTAAGTGTACTTATTGTGTAACCTTCTTCGTTATTTCAGGTAGAAGACCTCGAGTTCGGCCAGGGTTCTGCCACAGGAGACCACTGTAGTGAGTCTGAGGAATCATTGTATCTTGTCTCTCTTTGTATCTTTGTATTAAGTTACAAGTATAAAAACTACACAATTTCTTCTGTAACTTCGGAAGTTACAGCACTTTTCCATTTTACCTCCTCCCTTTCCACTCACCATAGCACCAATTACTCATCCCGCAGGAAGCAGCAATTTACCTGTCCTTCATTTGGGGGTGAAGATGTCATCTCCTCCACCTTAGTGAGAACAAACTTTGATGAAGGCTCCTGGACCTGATACAATAACGGTTTCACTTTCCACAGACACGAACTAGCCTTCTGAGCATTTTCTGTTTTCAGACTGAATGATTACTTTGTGAGACATCACCGTTCAGTCCTCGAGCTTACAGCAACTTTGATTTCTGTCACATTCCCAATCTGACCTCTCCATCCTCAGCCAGTAAACCTGTACTATAAACCACAATGAAACCTACAGTAATACACCTCTTACACAAGGAAATAAGAGAAAGAGTAGGCAAACAGGCCCATCAAGTCTATTCCCCCCCCCCCAACACCATTTAAAATTACCATAGCTGGCCTTCTCTTCTGTGGCATTTCTTCATTTCCCACTGTTTCTCAATCTATCAAATATTTATCCACCTTCACTTCAAATGCCTATCATGATCCAGGGAAGACATTCCAGAGTCACATCCTTCTGATTAGCCACATTAAGCCTGGTCTCAACACTGTTCAAGAAGTTCGGGTAATTAGTTTACATTTTCATCTCCTCCAAATATTTGTCCTATTTCCGCCTTTATCATTTAATTTCTCTTACTCAGTGTAACATCAACTTCTCTTTTGTTCTTTTAATCTGTCTAAGTCGTTCTGCAGGCTCCGTTTCCTCAACATTACCTGCCCCTACACCTATCTTTGTTATTATCCACAAACCTGGCCACAAAACCATCAATTCTGACACACAAATTATTGACATATAATGTGAAAAGAAATGGTCCCAGCACTGACCCCAGCAGAATACCACCAGCAACCAACCAGAAAATGCTCTCTTTATTCCCATTTGCCAGCAGGAGACATCCTACCAATCTTCTATCCATACTAGTAATTTTCCATGGGCTCTTTTTTAAGCAGACTCTTATCCGATACATTGTCAAAGGTCTTCTAAAAATCCAAGTAGACAACATGCGCTGAATCTCCTTTGTCTGTCCTGCCTACTATTTCCTCAAATAACTCAGAGTTCAAAAGTCCAAAGTACATTTGTTATCAATGTATGTTTACTATACATACATTGTCTCGGATGTGGGAGGCCCTGGAGTCTCCAAGCCTCCCGGACGTCTACATCTGCGCCAAGTGCATCGAGATGCAGCTTCTAAGGGACCGCGTTACGGAACTGGAGCTGCAGCTCGATGACCTTCGTCTGGTCAGGGAGAGTGAGGAGGTGATAGAGAGGAGTGGAAGGCAGGTGGTCACGCCGGGGCCACGGGAGGCAGACAAATGGGTCACGGTTAGGAGGGGGAAGGGGAAAAGGAAGGTGATGGGGAGTACCCCGGCGGCTGTGCCCCTTAACAACAGGTACTCCTGTTTGAGTACTGTTGGGGGGGACAGCTTACCCGGGGGAAGCGACAGTGGCCCTGCCTCCGGCACAGAGTCTGGCCCTGTAGCTCAGAAGGGTAGGGCAAGGAAGAGGAGGGCAGTTGTGATAGGGGACTCGATAGTAAGGGGGTCAGATAGGCGATTCTGTGGACGCAGTCCAGAGACTCGGATGGTAGTTTGCCTCCCTGGTGCCAGGGTCCGGGATATTTCTGATCGTGTCCAAGATATCCTGAAGTGGGAGGGTGAAGAGCCAGAGGTCCTGGTACATATAGGTACCAATGACATAGGTAGGAAAAGGGATGAGGTCCTGAAAGAAGAATATAGGGAGCTAGGAAGGGAGTTGAGAAAAAGGACCGCAAAGGTAGTAATCTCGGGATTACTGCCTGTGCCACGCGACAGTGAGAGTAGGAATGCGATGAGGTGGAGGATAAATGCGTGGCTGAGGGATTGGAGCAGGGGGCAGGGATTCAAGTTTTTGGATCATTGGGACCTCTTTTGGCGCAGGTGTGACCTGTACAAAAAGGACGGGTTACACTTAAATCCTCGGGGGACCAATATCCTGGCAGGGAGATTAGCGGGGGCTACTGAGGTGACTTTAAACTAGAATGGTTGGGGGGTGGGAATCAAATTAAAGCGGCTAGGTGTGAGGAGGTTAGTTCACAACAGAGGGATGGGAACCAGTGCAGAGAGACAGAGGGGTGTAAAGTGAGCGTAGAAGCAAAAAGTACAAAGGGGAAAAGTAAAAGTGGCAGGCCGACAAATCCAGGGCAAGCATTAAAAAGGGCTAAGAGAGTTGTAAAAGAGTGCCTGAAGGCTTTATGTGTCAATGCAAGGAGCATTCGTAATAAGGTGGATGAATTGAAAGTGCAGATTGTTATTAATGATTATGATATAGTTGGGATCACAGAGACATGGCTCCAGGGTGACCAGGGATGGGAGCTCAACGTTCAGGGATATTCAATATTCAGGAGGGATAGACACGAAGGAAGGGGAGGTGGGGTGGCGTTGCTGGTTAAAAAAGAGATTAACGCAATAGAAAGGAAGGACATAAGCCGGGAAGATGTGGAATCGATATGGGTAGAGCTGCGTAACACTAAGGGGTAGAAGACGCTGGTGGGAGTTGTGTACAGGCCACCTAACAGTAGTAGTGAGGTCGGAGATGGTATTAAACAGGAAATTAGAAATGTGTGCAATAAAGGAACAGCAGTTATAATGGGTGACTTCAATCTACATGTAGACTGGGTGAACCAAATTGGTAAAGGTGCTGAGGAAGAGGATTTCTTGGAATGTATGCGGGATGGTTTTTTGAACCAACATGTCGAGGAACCGACTAGAGAACAGGCTATTCTGGACTGGGTTTTGAGCAATGAGGAAGGGTTAATTAGCGATCTTGTCGTGAGAGGCCCCTTGGGTAAGAGTGACCATAATATGGTGGAATTCTTCATTAACATGGAGAGTGACGTAGTTAATTCAGAAACAAAGGTTCTGAACTTAAAGAGGGGTAACTTTGAAGGTATGAGACATGAATTAGCTAAGATAGACTGGCAAATGACACTTCAAGGATTGACGGTGGATATGCAATGGCAGGCATTTAAAGGTTGCATGGATGAACTACAACAATTGTTCATCCCAGTTTGGCAAAAGAATAAATCAAGGAAGGTAGTGCACCCGTGGCTGACAAGAGAAATTAGGGATAGTATCAATTCCAAAGAAGTAGCATACAAATTAGCCAGAGAAAGTGGCTCACCTGAGGACTGGGAGAAATTCAGAGTTCAGCAGAGGAGGACAAAGGGCTTAATTAGGAAGGGGAAAAAAGATTATGAGAGAAAACTGGCAGAGAACATAAAAACGGACTGTAAAAGCTTTTATAGATATGTAAAAAGGAAAAGACTGATAAAGACAAATGTAGGTCCCCTGCAAACAGAAACAGGTGAATTGATTATGGGGAGCAAGGACATGGCAGACCAATTGAATAATTACTTTGGTTCTGTCTTCACTAAGGAGGACATAAATAATCTTCCAGAAATAGTAAGGGACAGAGGGTCCAGTGAGATGGAGGAACTGAGCGAAATACATGTTAGTAGGGAAGTGGTGTTAGGTAAATTGAAGGGATTGAAGGCAGATAAATCCCCAGGGCCAGATGGTCTGCATCCCAGAGTGCTTAAGGAAGTGGCCCAAGAAATAGTGGATGCATTAGTGATAATTTTTCAAAACTCGTTAGATTCTGGACTAGTTCCTGAGGATTGGAGGGTGGCTAATGTAACCCCACTTTTTAAAAAAGGAGGGAGAGAGAAACCGGGGAATTATAGGCCGGTTAGCCTAACGTCGGTGGTGGGGAAACTGCTGGAGTCAGTTATCAAGGATGTGATAACAGCACATTTGGAAAGCGGTGAAATGATCGGACAAAGTCAGCATGGATTTGTGAAAGGAAAATCATGTCTGACGAATCTCATAGAATTTTTTGAGGATGTAACTAGTAGAGTGGATAGGGGAGAACCAGTGGATGTGGTATATTTGGATTTTCAAAAGGCTTTTGACAAGGTCCCACATAGGAGATTAGTGTGCAAACTTAAAGCACACGGTATTGGGGGTAAGGTATTGGTGTGGGTGGAGAATTGGTTAGCAGACAGGAAGCAAAGAGTGGGAATAAACGGGACCTTTTCAGAATGGCAGGCGGTGACTAGTGGGGTACCGCAAGGCTCAGTGCTGGGACCCCAGTTGTTTACAATATATATTAATGACTTGGATGAGGGAATTAAATGCAGCATCTCCAAGTTTGCGGATGACACGAAGCTGGGTGGCAGTGTTAGCAGTGAGGAGGATGCTAAGAGGATGCAGGGTGACTTGGATAGGTTGGGTGAGTGGGCAAACTCATGGCAGATGCAATTTAATGTGGATAAATGTGAAGTTATCCACTTTGGTGGCAAAAATAGGAAAACAGATTATTATCTGAATGGTGGCCGATTAGGAAAAGGGGAGGTGCAACGAGACCTGGGTGTCATTATACACCAGTCATTGAAAGTGGGCATGCAGGTACAGCAGGCGGTGAAAAAGGCGAACGGTATGCTGGCATTTATAGCGAGAGGATTCGAGTACAGGAGCAGGGAGGTACTACTGCAGTTGTACAAGGCCTTGGTGAGACCACACCTGGAGTATTGTGTGCAGTTTTGGTCCCCTAATCTGAGGAAAGACATCTTTGCCATAGAGGGAGTACAAAGAAGGTTCACCAGATTGATTCCTGGGATGGCAGGTCTTTCATATGAAGAAAGACTGGATGAACTGGGCTTGTACTCGTTGGAATTTAGAAGATTGAGGGGGGATCTGATTGAAACGTATAAGATCCTAAAGGGATTGGACAGGCTAGATGCAGGAAGATTGTTCCCGATGTTGGGGAGGTCTAGAACGAGGGGTCACAGTTTGAGGATAGAGGGGAAGCCTTTTAGGACCGAGGTTAGGAAAAACTTCTTCACACAGAGAGTGGTGAATCTGTGGAATTCTCTGCCACAGCAAACTGTTGAGGCCAGTTCATTAGCTATGTTTAAAAGGAAGTTAGATATGGCCCTTGTGGCTACAGGGGTCAGTGGGTATGGAGGGAAGGCTGGGTTCTGAGTTGGATGATCAGCCATGATCATAATAAATGGCGGTGCAGGCTCGAAGGGCCGAATGGCCTACTCCTGCACCTATTTTCTATGTTTCTATGTTTCTATATACAATCTTGAGATTTGTCTCCTTAAAGGCAGCCAGAAATCAAAGAAACCCAATAGAACCCATTAAAACAAAGGAAGACTATCAAACACCCAATGTGCAGAAAACAACGTCTAAACAAAAAGAACAAGCAAATAATACTCACAAAAGTGAGTGCACAGCCACAAGCCACAGTCACAGTCGATCCAAGAGCCCATTAGATGCAGACTGCACTGAGACGAGTAAAGCCTCACGAGCAGGAGGTTGATCACCAGCCCATTCCTCTACTTTGGCCCAACACCCTGACAGATTTGTCAGGCAAGATTTTTCCTTGAGAACACCATGATGACTTCAGTCTATTTTATCATGTGCTTCCAAGTACCCTGAAACTTGATCCTTAAAGGTATAAACTTGATCACAATTCTATCTCCTTTACCATAGCATTGGAGAAGGATAGGAACAGACAAGTTAGGAAAGCGTTTAATTGGAGTAAGGGGAAGGAAATATGAGGCTATCAGGCAGGAACTTGGAGGCATAAATTGGGAACAGATGTTCTCAGGGAAATGTACAGAAGAAATGTGGCAAATGTTCAGGGGATATTTGCGTGAAGTTCTGCATAGGTACGTTCCAATGTGACGGAAAGGATAGTAGGGTACAGGAACCATGGTGTACAAAGTCTGTTGTAATTCTAGTCAAGAAGAAAAGAGCTTATGAAAGGTTCAAAAAATGAAGTAATGATAGAGATCTAGAAGACTATAAGGCCAGCAGGAAGGAGTTTGAGAATGAAATTAGGAGAGCCAGAAGGGGCCATGAGAAGGCTTTGGCAGATAGGATGAAGGAAAACCCCAAGGCATTCTACAAGTATGTGAAGAGCAAGAGGATAAGACATGAGAGAATAGGACCAATCAAGTGTGACAGTGGAAAAGTGTGTATGGAACCGGAGGAGGTAGCAGAAGTTCTTAATGAGTAGTTTGCTTCAGTATTCACTACGGAAAAGGGTCTTGGCAATTGTAAGGATGACTTACAGTGGACTGAAAAGCTTGAGCATGTAGATATTAAGAAAGAGGATGTGCTGGAGCTTTTGGAAAGCATCAAGTTGGATAAGTCACCAGGACCAGATGAGATGTACCCCAGGCTACTGTGGGAGGCCAGGGAGGAGATTGCTGAACCTCTGGCAATGATCTTTGCATTATCAATGGGGATGGGAGAGGTTCCAGAGGACTGGAGGGTTGCGGATATTGTTTCCTTATTCAAGAAAGGGAGTAGAGATAGCCCAGGAAATTATAGACCAGTGAGTCTTACTTCAATGGTTGGTAAGTTGATGGAGAAGATCCTGAGAGGCAGGATTTCTGAACATTTGGAGAGGCATAATATGATTAGGAATAGTCAGCATAGATTTGTCAAAGGCAGGTCTTGGCTTATGAGCCTGATTGAATTATTTGTGGATGTGACTAAACACATGGATGAAGGTAGAGTAGTAGATGTAGTGTATATGGATTTCAGCAAGGCATTTGACAAGGTATACCATACAAGGCTTATTGAGGAAGTAAGGAGGCATGGGATCCAAGGGGACATTGCTTTGTGGATCCAAAACTGGCTTGCCCACAGAAGGCAAGAGTGGTTGTAGACGGGTCATATTCGGCATGGAGGTCGGTGACCAGTGGTGTGCCTCAGGGATCTGTTCTGGGACGCCTGCTCTTCGTGATTTTTATAAATGACCTGAATGAAGAAGTGGAGGGATAGGTTAGTAAATTTGCTGATGACACAAAGGTTGGGGGTGTTGTCGATAGTGTGGAGGGCTGTCATAGGTTACAGTGGGACATCGATAGGATGCAAAACTGGACTGAGAAGTGGCAGATAGAGCTCAACCCAGATAAGTGTGAGGTGCTTCATTTTGGTAGGTCAAATATGATGGCATAATATAGTATTAATGGTAAGACTTGGCAGTTTGGAGGATCAGAGGGATCTTGGGGTCCGAGTCCATAGGACACTCAAAGCTGCTGCGCAGGTTGACTCTGTGGTTAAGAAAGCATACGGTGTATTGGCCTTCATCATTCATGGGATTGAGTTTAGGAGCCGACTGGTAATGTTGCAGCTATATAGGACCCTGGTCAGACCCCACTTGGAGTACTGTGCTCAGTTCTGGTCACCTCACTACAAGAAGGATGTGGAAACCATAGAAAGGGTGCAGAGGAGATTTACAAGGATGTTGCCTGGATTGGGGAGCATGCCTTATAAGAATAGGTTGAGTGAGTTCAGCCTTTTCTCCTTGGAGCGACGGAGCATGAGAGGTGACCTGATAGAGGTGTATAAAATGATGAGCGGCATTGATCATGTGGATAGTCAGAGGCTTTTTCCCAGGGCTGGAATGGCTAGCATGAGGGGGCACAGTTTTAAGGTGCTTAGAAGCAGGTACAGAGGAGATGTCAGGGGTAAGTTTTTTACACAGAGAGTGGTGAGTGCATGGAATGGGATGCTGGCAACAGTGGTGGAGGCGGAAGTGATAGGGTCATTTACGAGACTCCTGGACAGGTACATGGAGCTTAGAAAAATAGAGGGCTATGGGTAATCTTACGTAATTTCTAAGGTAAGGACATTATCGACACAGCTTTGAAGGCCGAAGACCCTGTATTGTGCAGGAGGTATTCTATGTTTATAGTGGACTCCAACTTTTTCCCAACCACTGAAGTCAGGCTAACTGTTCTATAATTTCCTTCCTTCTGCCTCCCTCCCTTAAAAAGTGGAGTGATATTTTCAATTTCCACAGTGAAGACTTGTTATGTTTGTACCCCATTACTACCTCTCCAGCACTGTTTTCCAGTGGTCAGATATTACTCTCACCTCAAATTCAGGAGTTAGGTGTTAAGTTAAAGGACAGGACCTCCAGGGTTGTGGTCTCAGGATTGCTATCCATGCCACCTGCTAGTAAGGCCAGAACTAGGAGGATTATACATGGCTAAAGAGTTGGTGTAGGAGGGAGGGCATAAGATTTTTGGATCATTGGGCTCTGTTCCAGCAAGGTGTGACCTGTACAGCCGGGATGGTTTGCACCTGAACTGGAGGGGGACCAATATCCTAGCAGGAATGTGGAATGAGATAGGGCAGGTGACGGAGGTAAGTCTTGGGGAGGACTTCGGGTCCAGTGATCACAATACCATTAGTTTCAATATAATTATGGAGAAGGATAGGACTGGACCTAGGGTTGAGATTTTTGATTGGAGAAAGGCTAACTTTGTGGAGATGCGAAAGCATTTAGAAGGAGTGGATTGGGACAATTTGTTTTATGGGAAGGATGTAATAGAGAAATGGAGGTTATTTAAAGGTGAAATTTTGAGGGTACAGGATCTTTATGTTCCTGTTAGGTTAAAAGGAAAGGTTAAGAGTTTGAGAGAGCCATGGTTTTCAAGGGATATTGGAAACTTGGTTCGGAAAAAGAGAGGGATCTTCAATAAGTATAGGCAGCTTGGAGTTAATGAGGTGCTCAAGGAATATAAAGAATGTAAAAAGAATCTTAAGAAAGCAATTAGAAAAGCTAAAAGAAGATACGAGTCTGCTTTGGCAAGTAAGGTGAAAATAAATCCAAAGGGTTTCTACAGTTATATTAATAGTAGAAGGTTAAAATTGGTCCCTTAGAGAATCAGAGTGGACGGCTATGTGCGGAGCCAAAAGGGATGGGGGAGATTTTGAACAGTTTCTTTTCTTCGGTATTCACTGAGGAGAAGGATATTGAATTGTGTAAAGTAAAGGAAACAAGAAGGGTAGTTATGGAGAGTATGACGATTAAAGAAGAGGAACTACTGGCGCTTTTAAGGAATATAAAAGTGGATAAATCTCCAGGTCTGGACAAGATATTCCCTAGGACCTTGAGGGAAGTTAGTGTAGAAATAGCAGGGGCTCTGACAGAAATATTTCAAATGTCATTAGAAACGGGGATGGTGCCGGAGGATTGGCGTATTGTTCATGTGGTTCCATTGTTTAAAAAGGGTTCTAAGAGTAAACCTAGCAATCATCGGCCTGTGAGTTTGACGTCAGTGGTGGGTAAATTGACGGAAATTATTCTTAGAGATGGAATATAATTATCTGGATAGACAGGGTCTGATTAGGAACAGTCAACATGGATTTGTGCATGGAAGGTCATGTTTGACAAATCTTATTGAATTTTTTTGATGAGGTTACTAAGAAAGTTGACGACGGTAAAGCGGTGGATGTTGTCTATATGGACTTCAGTAAGGCCTTTGACAAGGTTCCATACGGAAGGTTAGTTAGGAAGGTTCAATCATTAGGCATT